>NC_056745.1:154071611-154076611 GCF_019279795.1 Protopterus annectens
GTAGTATGCATGAAATACACAGTGTCACTGCAGGCAAAACTCTTGCATACTAAGATACCTAAAAGCAATCTTCCTAAACCTCAAAGACCTCCTAAGCCCATAAACTGCAAAGCCTATCCTCAGCTATCTCTAAAGCATTTGCCAAAGGCAACACCAAACACCACACATCTGCCAACACCCAGTGGTGCCCCAAGAGCAAAGTACATAAAGAAAGTAAACATATTACCAATGACTTTTGTAATAGGGGACTCCATTGTACAGCACATAGATGCTCCTTTCACCAGACTGAACATGGTGAAGATAATGATTAGTTGCTTATCTGGAAATAGGATCTGCCATTTTACACACACACTCAAGTCACTACACCACGATTACAAGTATGATTCTGTCATAGTACATGTAATGAACTGAGATGTACCTCCCTGGACAATATGCAAAGAGACATTATTGATCTCTCAGAATATGTGTCACAGGCAGGTATGTGCTTTGCATTTAGCAGTATTCTACCTTCATCAAGAATGATACCGCAGTACAAACAAAAGATAAATAAACTCAATAACTGTCTTAGTTTCTGGTCTTTCCAGTGGAATTCAAAATATGTCATCATGGGAGGACATGATTAACAAATCACATTGTTTTGCAAAGGATGGTCTGCACCTACACCACCTAGGCTTCTGAAAATTAGATAAAACTTTTTTCACATCCTTATACCTTTTTCAGGCAATTCCAAATTGACAAATTAGTAACATAGCAAATACACCACAAATAAACTTAAAGGTGTTACTGCTCAATGCTAGAAGCCCAAACAAGAAACTCCATAACCTACAAGTTCTCCTCACTCTGGAGAATATAGACATATGTGCTATTACTGAGACAAGGTTAAATCCACAAAAAGTACTCCAGCAGTGCAATGAGACCATCAGCTGCATAGACAGGGTCAAGAGGCTTAGGAGTTTTGATCTACATTATAGGCTCATAGGTTCATAGGTTCATACTAGGCTATCTGCCCTAGGGCATTTATAAGCCTAGCCAGAATGTGTTTGGCTTTTGCCACCCATTTTAAATTTATTTTGCTATACCCTTTTTCGAGGTTAGTATACTGTGCCTCTGTCTAACAGTGACACAGAAGTGATACCCGGGGTAAACCTACGATCTCCCATCCACTCATCAAGATTCCTCTTGAAGAGAGTCAATGAGGGACTCTGCCTAACCTGGACTGGGATTTTATTCCAGAGTGAAGGGAGCCTCTGGGTTATGAATCTGTCCCTCCAGCATGTCCTATTTATTTCAGTGCTGAGGTTCAAGTCTCTCAAGCGCGTAGCTCGATGGGATTTGGATTTTCTGAGGTGCAGCATGTCCATTAATTCCGGGTTGGACATGGCTTTATACGTCAGGCACAGATCGCCTCTGAACAGGCGGTATGCCACTGAGTAGAGCTGGAGTTTCTTTAACCGGACAGCATATGGCATCTGTTTGAACCCTTTGATCCTCTTGGTGAGGTACTTTTGGGGTCTTTCCAGTTGCTGCAGTTGTCTGGAAAGGTACATCCCAAAAGGGGCATTGTACTCAATTATGGGCCTGATGAGGGATGAGTAAAGAGGCATGATGACCTCCCCTGATCTAGATGTGAATCCCTTTATGATTAGGTGGGCTATATAAAATGTTTTTCTAACCACTTTGGCCACGTGGTTGTCAAATGAGAGATTGCTATCAACTTGGGTCCCCAGGTCCCTAATTACTTCTTCTGTACTTAATGGATTACCACCTATGTGGTAATTTGTGGGCACTTTGTTTTTGCCAAAGGGGATGACTATACACTTTTGGCATTTAGCTTGAGGCCATGGCTCTGGCATCAGTTGTCTGTTTCTATGAGGCCCTTTTGGAGGATGCTTGTGTCGGCTGGAGAGTCGATTATGGCGCCCAGTTTGCAGTCATCTGCGAACTTGGTCAGCCACAGTCCTTCCGTGTTGGCCTGTACCTCTGAGAAATATATACTGAACAAGAGAGGTCCCAGGACTGAGCCTTGTGGGACACCACTTGTAACTGGTTTGGAGTCTGACATGGCTCCAGCAATTCTAACCATGTGGGTTCTGTCCTTGAGCCAGTTTGCAATCCATCTAGTGACACAGGGGTTTATATTTAAGCTGGTGAGCTTATCTATAATGCCCGAGTGGGGTATTGTATCGAAGGCTTTTGCGAGGTCCAGGTAGGCTGTGTGGACCACCTTCCCCTCGTCAATGGCCTTGGTGACTGTTTCAAAGAAATCAACCAGGTTTAAGAGGCAGGATCTGCCCTTAACAAAGCCGAACTGGGTAGTATCCAGTGTCTGTAGGTCCCCAATATCTTTATTTATGAGGTCCATGATGATCCTTTCCATAGCTTTGCAGACCAAGCTAGTCAAGCTTATGGGGCGATAGTTTCCAGGATCCATTGAGGCACCAGCTTTATGGAGAGGGACCACTGTTGCTGTGCGCCACTCTTTGGGCACATATCCTGTAGTAAGGCTGAGATTGAACAGTAGTTTTATGTTTGGGTTTAGCTCTTCTTGGAGTTCATGTAGGATGCAGCCCGGGACACCGTCTGGTCCCATTGATGCTGTGTTTTTTGCTTTGGAGAGGGCGGCTCTTACCTGAGCATCTGAGATGTCAGGGGGGCAGCACTCTGCTGGGATAGATATTTGCCCTTTTGGTGGGGGAGGGGAGAAGTTTGCGCTGAACCTGTCAGCTAGGATGTTGGCAATGTCTGTGGGTTCGGTGTATTTTTTGTCATTTTGGACTAATTCTGAGCATATCTGGGAATTACCACCCAGGTTCCTAACATAACTAAAGAAAGCCTTGTGATTATCCTTAGTGTCCTGTGAAATTTTTCTCTCGAAGCTGGCCTTAGACAATTTTATGAGTGCCCGTAGTTTTTTGCTAATAATGATCAGTGATGCCTTCCCTTTTTGGGATTTTGCTCTATCATTTAGTAGCTTCCTCCTTCTATTGTATAGTTTGTTTATGGCTGGGGTCCACCAGACAGGACGTCTGCCTTTGGAGGATTGGGTCTTGGTTTTATTTGGGATCGCATGATCCATGCATTCCTGAAGGTGTTCATAGAATGCGTTTATAAAAGATTCTGCGGTCTGGGCCGTATTTTCCACAGGCCCGGGGGCTTTGAAGGATTCCAGCTCGGTTTTGAGGAGTGTGAAATTTGCTTTAGAGAAGTTTTTCACTGTGGTTTTCTGGGCAGGGGGTGGGGTCGGGATGTGACTATCCAGTGAGATTAGTTTATGGTCTGATCTTACCAGTGAGGGATACACTTCTGGTTTGGAGCATAGAGTCCCCATGTTGGTGATGATCAGGTCCAGTATGTTTTCCCCTCTTGTGGGAGTGGTAACAAGTTGTTCCATAGCATTTGAGTTTATAAATTCTAGGAACCTTTGGGCTAGCGTGTTGGAGCTAGAGTAATGCTCCCAGTCTATGTTTGGGTAGTTGAAGTCGCCCAATATAATGGTGTTTGGAGAGACCTTCATATTTTCCAGTGTTCTCAGGAAGGCCGAGTGGGGTTCCTGGGTTTGGGAGGGTGGTCTGTAGCAGGCTATAAACTGGAAGGCAGTTTTACCCACTGTTAGTTGCACATGGATAGTCTCTGATGCTTCGTGCTTTGCCACCAACCTGGAGGTGTGGGTATCTTTGATGAATATCGATACTCCCCCTCCTTTTGTGGTTCGGTCCAAGTTTTGGGGCCGAAAAGCATGGTATGAGGTATAACCTGGTAGTGCTGGGGTGCTCTCGGGAGCCCTGAACCAGGTTTCTGTTACTGCACAGATATCGATGTTCTCCATGCTAAGGAGAGTTTCGAGTGCGTGCATCTTGAGCAACTATAGCAACAAGGATACCTCTAGCTTGGTTAAACAGGACATTGTCCATGTGACAATCACCATAAATGAAGTCCCCTACAATTTCCTAACAAGCTATAGGTCACCCTCTATGTTCCAAGAATCCCATAGCTCATACTTAGACCTACTGGAGACACTCACCAACCATTAAACCAAATATCCAGTTCATGGGAGACTTTATCTCTGTAAAGACTGGGAAACATACACTGCCCTAAATTTGCAGGCACAACAATTTCTGGACTTTATTAACACAAATAATCTTGACCTGATAGTGCACACACCCACCAGAGGTTCACACATACAGGACCCCGTACCCACCAATATGTGAGAGCACTGCACACCTCCCAGTGTCACGTCCTCACTGCTGAAGTAAGATCACAAAGCTTCTCCTTCAAAATAAAAATCAACTCAGTAAACCCAGCAAACCCTATAACAGTTTGAAACTATTCCAAATCAAACTACATCCTAACAAGTGATAGTTTGACAAATTCAGTTCCCCTTCTAACCCCAAGTTCACAGCAACCTATACAGAATTGTTCCAGTGACCCTGTACAGCCATGTAAATGGCTGTACACAGGCTGCTGTACCTACAAGAAGTAAGCCCAAAACAAATTCTAATAACAAACCACATTGGAAGGAAAAAAGTCACAGCCAAAATAAGGAAGAGTAACTCCCATAATGAAAACAGCTCTCTAATTAAATGAAACAGGAAACTATGAGGACTCATTAAGTCCAACAAGGCCAATTACAAAGCCAAGATATCCTCAAAGGCTAAAGAGAATCCCAAGGCCTTCTATAGCTATGTTCAAAACCTCAAAGGCAGCACAAAAGTGTGCAAAACTGGTGGTCACTGGTGCCACCTCCACTGAGAAGAGCGACATACTGAACCTGCTAGCTTCCAAATTCAACTGAAACTTCATGCCCCCACTCCCCCCCTCCCCCCAAGAAATACATACTAGTGTAACCCAACCCCCCAACTAGCAGGCTCTTGCAGCATTCCCTAAAGCCAAAGACAGTCTTGGTGGGCCCCAACAATATCCCAGGATGCCTCCAAATTCACTTAAAACTTGATTTATCAAGACCACTTGAGTCAATTTTCAACTATAGCCTCAAAACAGCC
>NC_056745.1:154081611-154159111 GCF_019279795.1 Protopterus annectens
GGAACTGAAAGCACAATTGTAAGTGGGCAAAACTTTTTCAGATGATATAAGAATGTTATTTGGTCTTGATAAATGTGCAAAACAACCTTTAAAGCAGGAAAGATGCAGCACCTAGAAGACATCAGCCTGGGACAGAAATGTGATATAAAAGTACTTAAGCAAGATGGAGTATATAAATATTTGGGAACTGATCAACAACAAAACACGAACAAATGCAAATAAAACTTAGGAGTATTTTAGAAGATTAAAATTAATAGTGTAAACAGCTCTGACATCTAGGAACAAAGTCCAAGCTATAAACCAATTTACTCTTCCTATCCTAACTTACAGTTTTGGAGTGATTGACTGGCTTCAAAAGTTATTGGATCAGTTGGACAGGAAAATGAGAAAAATGCTTCATGCTTATCAAATGATTTATAAAAACCAGTGTATACCAAGATTATATATTTTCTGTTCTGAAAGCGGTATGGGCCTCCCTGAAATTGATTACATCTATAGATCTGCAAAAGTAGGACTGCATACATATCTGCTGACCTCAGAAGACCCAAACGTAATGAAAGATTTAAAACATGAGTTCAATAAGTCTAAGATGACCTCCCTGCTTAGTTTAGCATCAGCATCAAGCAGGAATGGAAATCAAACCAGAAATAGATAAAAGTTAGGCAGCAACTGAACATGCCAAAAAAAACAAAAGAAAGTATTTAAAGTGATAAATCAGATGAGAAGGCAAGAAATGTGGAAAATGCATAAATATAGTTGCAAGTACAGAAAACTCTTGGAACAACTTCATGTTGATCAGGACAAAATGCAAGACTGGTTAAGGAGAGGTGAATTCAAACCAAAAGATTAAAGGTTAATATTGGCAGACAAGGATAGTGGACTACATGCATGTTGGTATACAAAGTCCATTGAACATGTGGGAGAAATGGACAAATGTAGGATTTGTAAAAACAGAATTTGAAACAGTCACACATCTTGTTGCTGGGTGTGTCCACTAATGGCAGAAGGACTGTATATTGAAAGGCATAATAATGTGGCAAGACTATTGCAATGGGGATTGTGGAAACATTATAATAATTATATTGAAGTAGGTGAAAATATTGGAAATAAGCACCACAAAGCATTATAGAAAATGATGAAGTTTATATCACATGGGATCACCCATTAACAACAGTTCAAAAAATATATGCAAGAAAACCAGATATAGTAATACAAGAAAAAAAGACAAAAGTAGCATTGATCGTTGAAATTGCTACACCCAGTGACTACATTGTCTTATGTACAGAGAGACACAAAGTTATAAAATACCAGGATGTACATGCAGAAACTAGGGCAATGTGGAAGAAGGATACCCAGGCAGTTCCAATAGTAGTAGGAACAATGGGTCTTATAAAAAAGAATTGACAATCCTACTTAGATATGTTACCAATACATGTAAATCCATATGAATTTCAGAAAGACTCAATTCTGGGCCCATTGCGGGTGCTACGAAGAACACTTCTGGCTAACATCAAAGATTGAAATGATACTAATTTCATGAACCTTAATCATACTTTGACTTAGGAATGGAGCCCATTTCCATCATGGTATTAGAAACCCAAAAGACTTGGAGAAATTAAACCAGGATAAATAAACTTGGATTAATCTGTGGAACTCCCACAATTACTTCATCTCTACCAATTTCACATGCTGCACTCTATGCTGTTTAAACCCTCCTGCTGTCCTTCCCTATCCCTCCTTGTTTCCATTGATACCCCTTCTCGATCTCTCCACACCCCAAATCAGCAATTGCTTGACGTCTACCACCCTAACAAGTCTGTTGGTAAGCAACTCTACAAGCATTCTGTGGCCCAAGCTTGGAATAAACTTCCTCTGGATATACGCTCTATCTCTCATACGCCACTATATAAAAAAGAACTGAAGACACATTTACTCAATTCCAGAACCTGTCCCTGCTATGACCCTACTTAGCTCTCCCCTCCTCCCACACTCATATCTCTCTCATTACATCCTACTATCACTCTTGACTTTCCCCATCTGTTCAGCAACTAAGAATTTAATTTTTTCAAAGAAACAAAAAATGTAGTTGTTTATTTCTAAACATGTAGATGTTTATTTCTATTGCTTGCTATTATTGTTTGTAATACTTGTTTTATTTTCTTGTTCTGTGATCATGTATTGTATTTGCTGGAGCTTTTCTCCTCGGGTCTCCACTGAAAATGGGACAATAACCCAGTCGGACTAACCCAGTTAACAAATGTCAATAAATAAATAAATCTCTTTGCAGATGCACCGTGACTGGGATGAGTAGGACTTCATTAGGTACAAGATAGATATAAGGAACTTGAAGAGACTGTAAGCATGGTCCATGGTGTGGCAGCTTAACCACACCCTTGAAAATACCTGGTGGTGCATCTGAAGAAGAATAATAGGTGTCAACAAGAGCTTGCAGCGGGTGCCATCAAAAACAACTTGGGGAACATTTTTGAGCAATTGTTACAGAAGGTATGAAGTATCAGTCCCAGCACAAGATGGCAGCAACAAGAGCAAAAGAAGTGCATTCAAGCTTTTGTGATGCCACCTTTGGATGCCCAACAGGGAAAAAGATGCCTTACTGTTGGAAGGCATGCAAAGGGAAACAACTGCTTTGGTGGACAGCTTGGAAAGAATAACATATGAAGATAGGCTTAAGGATCTTTTCCTTTTTACTGGAAAGAGTAGAGGTGAGAAGAAGGTCATATTGTTGTATAAGACCTTAAATGGAACATGTGATGGATTAGTTTTCCCTGGAAGGAAAGGTTAGGCAGAAATGACTTGACTACCAGATTAAAGGAACACATTTTAAACTAGACACTGCAAAATACTTGTTCATGGAAATGATGGGATGATGTACCAAACATGTGTAGGATGCTAGGACAGCTGGCACATTTACTGAAAAATATACTCTAATGTGAGAGGATACAAGGAAAGCAGCTGTTCTTGGCTAAACAGAACTTTCAGAAATGAGACATACTCACTGCTTTATTCTGCTAGACAGACTTACTGCCTCCTTCTATCAACCAGACTCACTGCCTCCTTCTACCAGCCACGCTCACCATCTCCTTCTAAAGGCCAGACTCACCACCTCCTTCTACCAGCCACACTCACTCCATCCTAATACTAGCCTCACTCATTGCCTCCTTCTACCAGCCACACTCCCTCCCTCCTTCTAACAGCCACACTCACTGCCTCCTTCTACCACCCAGACTCTCTGCCTCCTTCTACAAGATAGACTCACAGCCTCCTGCTACCTGACAGACACACTAACTCATTCTTCATTCCAAACTCTCTGGCACCTTCTACCAGACAGACTCACTTCGTCCTTTTACTAGACAGACTCACTATGTCCTTCTAGCAGACAGACTCTTTGCCTCCTTCAACTAGCCACACTCACTCACTCCTTCTACCAGCCAGACTCACTGCCTCCTTCTACCAGCCACACTCACTCCCTCTTTCTACCAGCCAGACTCACTGCCTCCTTCTACCAGACAGAACCACTCCCTCCTTCTATCAGTCAGACTCACTGCCTCATTCTACCAGCCACACTCACTCCCTCCTTCTACCAGCCAGACTCACTGCCTCCTTCTTACACCCACACTCACCACCTCCTTCTACCAGCCAGATTCATTGCCTCCTTCTACCATCCAGACTCTCTGCCACCTTCTACCAGGAAGACTCACTGCCTCCTTCTACTAGACAGACTCACTGCATCCTTCTACTAGACAGACTCACTATCTCCTTCTACCATCCAGACTCATTGCCTCCTTCTACCAGCCATAGTCCCTCCCTCCTTCTACCAGTCAGACTCACTGCCTCCTTCTAACGTGTCCTTCTACCAGCTACACTCATTGCCTCCTTCTAATCATCCAGACTCTCTGCCACTGTCTACCAGACAGACTCACTGCCTCCTTCCTTTTTGCATTAAGTTGTGGAATAACAATGATGGCACAGCAGTTTTCTTGTTCCACACTGCCAAGTACAAATCCAGCTTCTGCACTTGAGTGTATTGAGACAGGGTGATGTTGAATGTACAACTGCATGACACACTCAGAATTTTTCTATCAGCATCCCCAATGTCTCAACAAAGAGAATGAGCTGAAAAGACATTAATACAATAATACCATACAGAGAAGTGTGAGAGACGTTTCTAAAACTATCTCACTCTTTCTAATATTTCACTTTTTTTTATGAAACTGAAAATTGAATGGATATCAGCAAATACTAAATGATACAATAAATGCTCAAAACCTATTCAGAAAATACTGAGTTAAGCCAAGATATGAATTTAATTATGTACGCGTGGTATGTACATATTTATATATGTATTTATATTAGTTAATTGAGATAGAACATTGAACCATATGGGCCTATTTTAAGTTAAGCACTGGTATAAAAACACAGTACAATAAAACAATGGCACCATAAAAAATACATGATACAATATAGTAGCAAACTAACAAGAGACAAGATAAAAAAATGCATGCAGAAATTGTATATTAACAATTATACTTATGTATACTTACATGCACGTTAAAGGAAAACAGCATCATAGCAAATACAGGGAAGAATACATATTTACAATGTAGAAAAGTACGCACATAAAGAAGTATTGAATCATACCAGAGAATCTGAAGATGAGAGGTTGGGTATTGGAAGGCAGGGGTTATTGGGTTATATTATATTATGTTTTATTATGTTATATTACCTTGGGAAATAGTGGCATTCTGTTGATTTAGTGAGGTAGAGGTTAAGACCATTCTTGAATGAAGGCAGAATAAGTGATGCACAAATGTTTGGGGTAATTAATTCCCAAATTGTGGAGCTTAGTATGGAGGTGCTGTGATGCTGTGAGTGGTATGTTTCTTGGAGGTGAAAGTGATGCGAAGAGAGTAGGGTATGTACAGGCCGGGTTCAGGGTTTGTAGGTTCTTGTCTTGATTGTGAATCTGTCTATAAGGGAGCATAAAGAATTTGGATTTTGAAGTTTGAATAAAGTATATGCAAGTACTGTAAAAACAGTCAAGAGAGAAATAATTTCACCTGTACACCTCAAACTGTTCTGATGCTGCCTGTGCAGTATAATGCTGTGTTAGATCTGAGATACAGGAGGAACATTTTCATTGTGGCTCTATTTTAGGCTTGTAGGATGCTATGCTAAAAATTCCTCCATTTTTTTAGTAGAGTGAAAGATTATTCTCATGAGTATGCTACTCTCTGCAGCAATGAATATATGGGGACTGCACTATGCAGGAAAGCTGATGGCAGTTTCCTTCTGCATGACAGTACCTATGCTAAACCAAGGCATCACTTTCATGATGCACAATGCACTTACTAAGGGTAACCATCTGCATTACTAATTTAGATAGTCACAGTCAGTTAGGTTTCAGAAAAAACTTCATTTGCACAGACTTCTGTGTACATTACTTCATTCCACCTTCTCCTTATGGAGTATTATGCATTATGTGCTGATTCAAAATAATTATTCTTTGTGAAAAGAAAAAAAAAACTTTACTAATATATCAGTTATCATCAAGACTTCTCAAAAGTTCAGATATACCAGGAATTAGTTTACAGCATAAGATAGTGTCAGAGTGGCATCAGGGTTCATACCCTTAATGCCATATACTCACTGTCTCACAAGTAAATACACACACACACACACACACACACACACACACGCACACACAAGCACACTCATACACGTACATGTACAGCCACACACATATGCACACACACAGGTGTACTTCAGAAGACTGAAAAACCAAAAAACTGGAAATCCAAACTACTGAATTATGGAATTTGCCCTTCTCCATTGTTGTGTGATCTTGGTGTTGGTATATATAGTTACCAGGGGTGAGAGGTGTAGGGGGGCTTGCTTCCTGCATTAAAAACATGTTCAGTATTTTGAATTTTCAGTATTTTGGGATTCAGTCTTTTGGTTTGTCAGTTTACTGAAGTAGATCCCCCCCCCCACACACACACACACACACACAAACACACACACATGCACACACATGCATGTAGACATGCACAGACAGAAATACATACACACACACAAACAACAGATGTGCATGCATGCGCTCTACCCCCTTACATATGCACACACACACAAACACATTCACCAGCACAACACACACATGTGCATACCACATAAATGTTCCATGAACCAAAACTTTTACATGAGGTTTGACAGCAGTCTATTCATTGAAAATACTACAGTACAGCTCTTCACACTGACAAAACATCACTCTGTAAATTTTAATGTACACTGCGTGCTCTAAAGGTACACTCAGAGATTTCAGATTTGCCTACAGTTTCCACAATCCTAACCCAGTTTCCATAACAAAACAACACATTTCACTGTATGCATGTACATATAATAATTCTCATATTATATATCCTTAATTGGATAGATAGTAAAATAAGTCGGGTCTATATTAGATCATCAAAGTGTTAATACTTTGAATGGTCTAATATTGAACCTAAAACAGCGAACGCTGAAAATAGCGAAGCTGCAGATAATCACATTTTTTCCTAGGGAAAGAATTTGTTTCTGTGACTTTGCTATTTTCAGCACTGTGGTGGAAAGTTACGGGTTGCGTTCAGGTAAGTGTGCGATTGTGTGGACATTAGGGTTAGGGCGGGTATGTGAGTTAGGGTTAGGGCACGGGTGAGGTGAGTGTGAGATAGTGATAGACTTTAAGGTTAGGGTGGGGTATGTGAGTTAGGGTTAGGGCGCGGGTGAGGTGAGTGTGCGATAGTGATAGACTTTAAGGTTAGGGCGGGGTATGTGAGTTAGGGTTAGGGTGCGGGTGAGGTGAGTGTGCAATAGTGATGGACTTAGGGTTAGGGTTTGAGTTAAAGATAGTGGATAGATAGTACTGTTTGTAGTAGGGTTAGATGTAGGAGTTTAAGTGTATGTGTGTAGATTGCTGTCTTTTTGGTGTGCTTGTGTTGTGTGTGTGTTTCTCAGAACAGTGATTTTTTTCCCAGGGAAAAAATGTACTGTTCTGAGCTTTCGATGTTTTTCGATTTCGTGGTTAGAAGTTCGAGGTTGTTGTATTCGATGATGTGCTGTTTCGTTGAACTGATATAGACCCAGATAAGTCTACTATTCTTTTTATATGGGTGTTTTGCGTTACTAGTCCAGTTGCACCATTATTATTGTATTTGTACACCTATTTATTACACACTTAACCTTTATAATTATCTAACTCTTTGAAGCATTTTTTTGTTAAGCTTAAGAAAAATGTTTCTGACTTCTTGAAATGGTCTGCATCATATATTTTATCCATCTAAATAAAAATATATTAGAGCACCTAAATGTGGGACACATAGTGATCTTCATCTCGGTAAATAAATTTGTTCACTATGGTTTATATAGCTTTCTGCTGTACCACACTACTGTAGTATTGTCTGAAACAACTTGAAGAGGTCCTGGGGACCGAAGATGATTCAGAGAGTTGTGTGCTTTGATCAGGGCAAGCATTTTCTTTACATTTATGCGCTTGTGACCATCCTTGTTGTCCCACACAACCTGGACATTAATCCCTCCTGTAACTGTACTCCAAGCAAAGTCCAAGGCATCTGTGGTGACTAACTGCTTTGAAATAAGGAGGGAGAAGGAAGACCTGGATTTAAAGGTATCTGTTGTCTCCACCAAATGAGTTCTGTTCTGACAAACTCCAGCACTGGCATTATAAAAGAGAAAGGCTGTTGGTGCTTGAACCAAGGAGACTTTAGATACCACTGTATTTTCTCATGTGGAGTCTTGCCAAGAGTATCATGAGAAAAATAAAAGCCATGAGACCCAAAATCCTGAGGTATTCCCTTGCAGTAACTGAAATCCAAGAGGAAAATCTTAGAAATAGATCTAGACACGGATTTGTTATTTTTCCTCTAGAAGAAAAGCTCTTTGAACTGACGTGTCTAGCTGACATCCCAGGAACACAGTCATGTGTGAAGCAGTAAAGAAGGAATTAACTAAATGCTTAGCAGTAGTGAGATCAACTAAAGCTATAGCTGCTGGGTCAGGTTTGGGAATAGTGTGAAAAATTTTAAAAGACTGAGTAAATTTATACATTCTATATGCCTTTTTATGGGCAGTTGTCTGACTATCAGGAAAACTACAGGCAGTAACACACATCTTCTAAAGCATTCGGAACAGGAGGAATGGGTGCAGAACAGCTCGTAGTATTTTCTGAGGGAACCAAAAATGACCAGGTAGCTAACACTTGGGAATTCTTTATTATTAATACCATAGTTAAGTGCTTTCATCTGTTAAAGGCATCTTCAGAGCCATGAATGAATCAAAGAAAAAGAGACTCACTAATGTGACTCATTAAAAAGTTTCAAACAATGACACACCACACTAAAAAACAATCAGAAGTAAGTATAGTAAAAAAGTCCACCAAAATATTTAAAGGGACATAGCCAAAACACTGTAGATCACATAGTATGTTGAAATTGTTACTTAAGACCAGTTCCATGAAATCCCAGACCAAGGACATGTCGGTATCTGATAAGGAAACAAATATGGATATTATTTCTTCAAACCATCCAAGCCATTCTTCATGAGGAATGGCTGTAAAAAGACCTTGGATGTCACAAGTTGCCAAGATACTCCTTGTTACACTCAATGCTCCTTAGTTAATACAGTAGATCCCAGGAGTCCCGAATGATGTGGGGAAATTTAATGAAAAGTGAATTAAGCTTCTGATCAATAAACTTGGCCATTGACTCAGTGATAGAGTACTCCGCAGCAGCAATAGGCTGCAAAGGTTATTCAAAAAGGTTAGAATGAATTTTAGGTATCCCGAAGATTTTGGGGATGACAGGATGGTGCATTTTAAGAAAACCAAAAAACCTCAGGGGTATAGTGTCAAATAGCAAAAGTTTGTCCAAAAAGATGTTAATTGCCCTGTAAGCAACATTAATCTAATTGATTGACACAATGCTGTAAACAGAGTCATCACTGAGCAATCTGTGCATATGGCCAGTGAAGTCAGTCCAGTCCATAATTACCAATCCCCTACCTTTGTCAGGTTTCATACACTTGATATTTTTGTCATGTGTCATGTTCTACAACATTATTCTGTCATCCTTGGATACATTATAGAAACCGTGCTTTCTCTTGTTACCCAGCAAGCCTCTTTCACGTGACTTCTCAAATACATTAACACTGGATGAAGAGGGGATTGGTCACACTTTTCCTTTTAAAATAACTGTCAGATGTTGATGCATCCCGAATAAAATGTGGAAATTTAATTTTCTAGTGAAACATTTCAAATCTACTAGGGTATGTTCCACAATAGCCCTGCCTGAGGGTATAAAACTGAAACCCTTCAAGAATAAGTTATGGTGCTCTGGCTCAATGTACAAATCAGTGAAATTATAAATATTGAAATTGTAATAAGATGTAACAGACACAGTACCTGAGGTATGAGAAGAACCAGTGTTCACAAAACTGTCAAAATTCACCATTTCTTGAGTTGATTCGCACATTGATTCTTGTTTCCCCATTTTTTGTCTTTGTCTAATAACCAGGATTATTGGGTGCTTTGGGGGATCCCCTGTGCTTGTTTGCCAACTGCTCCCTTCTCCTGGGAAAAGTTTGATCTAAAAGGGATTCCGTTTCATGAGAAAGTTTCTGTTGTTCATATAATCCATCTCTAGTAGATGAAGAATAGTTGTTGACATAGGACATATTAGGCGCCTCAGGAGACACTGTGCTGTTGAGATAATCATTGTTGGTGCCTGTTAATTTTTTGTCTTTTCTACATTTAATGTGTTCATCTTGGTGTCAATTTGCTGGAAAATGTTATTAAAATTAGATTTATGTTTAGGAAAATCAACGTCTGCTGTAATAGAATCCACCACTTTAGAGATTTCTTCCTTATAATGGAACATCCATCTCTTATTCTTCTTAATGACAAGGCAGGTTAGTTCAAGGCCAGTCTTGTCAAACAGATCCAAAACTATTTGAAAAGGGGAAATTTCCTTCACACCTTGGGGGTATTTCCATAGTCATGGTCCCTTAGGGACATGCTGATGCTTAATACTTCCCCCAGGAAATAACTGTTCAGCTGTAATGACTTGCATTTATACAAAGATTTATCAAGTACTTGAATTTGCTCTTGTAAAGGCAAGAAGAACTCACCCTCGGGTGACCAAATGTATTCCCTTTCAGTGCAAAAGTCAACCTTATTCAGCCATTTATAAACATTCCCTGTTAGACTACAGTCACATTGGAAAACAAAATGCACATTAATTGAAGCAGAATCATTACCTCGTGGTGACTTTTGTGAAGTCAGAAATTTTGTTAGACCAGGCTCTCTAGGCAAATTGGCAGCATTACTGTTTCCTCCACTGAACTGGGAATGAGCTTGTGTTAATTGTTGGATAAATAGAGTAATGTTACACATAGAACCAGAGCAATTCAAATTGAAGGGTTTCATTTTCTGAGGGACTGAGAAACCTCAGTGTTCTCCCACTGAAGACACTGGCACATTCTAGATATAGTCTCAGAGAAAAGAAACCCACACAGAGAGAATCAGTAACTTAACTCTCCTCTGAGTCTGAATCCAAAATTTGAGGAAAAAAAACTCTAACCGTCCTTGAATCTTCCTGTTTAAATTCAGAATCTTAAATCTCTTAAAGAAAAGAGGAATCTGTCTCCCCATCCAGAAACTACTTTATAAGAAGGATCAATAGCCTGAATTAAACCCTGAGCCAGACCTAGTAAACTACTTCAGTCCAAAGAACTCTTGTGGAGGAGTAGATACATGCTTAGTTTTCTGTTTCTTTTTGAAAGGAAAAATGGAGGAAACCATGTTATTAATGGCAGCAATAGCTTCCCCGGGGATGGGCACTGCAGTCTGACATAACGGGGAAGCCTTCTCTGTTCCCTCTCCCAGGACTGGCAAGACTGGCTCTCCCTTGCCCAGTGAGGGAACCCCAACAGCTGCAGATGATGCGGCTAACCCATGGTGCATTGTGGCAGTAATTGCTACACCAGAGGGATCTGGGGGTAAAAGATGAGTAGTATGAGGTGCAACAACTGCCCACAACAAAGTCACCTACCTGCTGCTGAGGCAAATTGTTAACTTGCTGTGTTGGCAAAGGATATTTACTTATTTTTTTCTTTTTGTGGCTGGAAGAATGACCAATTGTGAGACCGGTAGTTTGCTCCATGGTGAAGCCAAAAATGTTGCCTCTTTCCCAGAGAAGACAAGCAGCAAATACCAGTAAAAACTACATGCCTTTAAAAAGTCACTTTTTGACAGTAAAAGACAGTCAAAACACATTAAATCACTTTGCCAGCCCCACAAAAGTAAAAGAAATGCGATTTCTCTACAGAAAAAAATGGCTTTCATTTACTTTACACAACTTTTAAACCGAATGAAAAAAAGAGTGCACCTGTTTAAAAATGAGATGCAGTCTGATGACAGTGCATTAAGAAACAAAACTCCTAGCTTAAAATAATTTTCCTGAATAGGAGATAAAACAATATCAATATTTTCAAAATGGAAGGTTTCTCCCCTGAAGGGAACTTATCTGCCCTTTAAAGGAATAGCACAAGCTGACCATCAGTCCTTGAAAACCACAGAGGAGTGTACTCAGCAGCAGTAAAGCTCCGAAGGGCTTTGCACCCAAACATGTCTTTTAATCACCTCAGCTCAAGCTGCCTGACTGTTTGGGCTTGTGAATGGTGCCCTAAAGCTTTGGAAGCTGGCTAGCTGTTATATCCTTGGCAGAATATAATCTATGTAGATAAGGCTACTGCAGCAGTGATCAATTGATAAACATGTGCAGTGTGCTAATGTTTGTATTTTATGAAGGTACTAACAGTTAAACTGAGGGACTGCTGTAGAAAAAACATATGCTCTTGTAAATGCAGATTTATATATCTGTTTAAAGTAAGAATATTTTATTATTCAGAATTCTTTAATGAAAAAAAGTGTAATTCTGTTCCATGTACATAGGATACCCATAGGATTCTTTGTGTGTGAGCGTGTGTGTGTGTGTGTGTGTGTGTGTGTGTGTGTGTGTGTGTGTGTGTGTGTGTGTGTGAGAGAGAGAGAGGGGAAGAGAGAGAAAAAAGAAAGCGCAGATGTTCTGCATTATTGTTTGTTCTCTTTTTGTTTGTTTATTTATTTATTTTTGTAAACTAAACGATTTAATCTTAAGTTTCAGACTACTATTTATTTGCAAATTAAAAGGACTGGTCTGAAGAGTCAGATCATTTATTATTATTATTATTTTTTTTTTTTAAATGAAATGATTTGGTCTAGTGTTTCAGACCTTTTGTTATAACAATACCCTGAACATTCTGGATGTAAAGGCAGACATATAATTCACTATTAACATAATAAAAACGATGGTAGAATGGGCATTACCAGGGCTGATCATTTTGTTTCTGCAGACTGTAGCAAACCAGTCACAGAACTTTTTGATGTACAAGTGGGTAGCACTGATGATCTGGTTCTTAATAAGTAAATGATTACAAGAAGGAACTTTTCTTTAAGAGGATAGTGTAAATTATGACCGGACAGATCCTCTGAAACTGCTGAGTGATAGAGGCTGGGGACTACACCAGAAGTCCCGGAACAATGAAAACCGATGCCTGCAAGATGTAAATTGTGCAGCATGTGAACAATTTAAGTAACACTGCATGTTCTGTACGTTATACTACAATAACATCTAATGGATCTATTATGTTCAAGCAATGACAATAGCTATATACTTTTGAAACATTATATAACAACTTATAAGGTCAGCTAGTACAGGCCACCTACACAAAACAATCTTTAAATGCTAAAATTAAATATAGGAATCTACTGCCACTAGGATGTATAGATTTTCAGAAAGAAATTAACTGATCTAGGAAATACGAGTTGAACAGATACGTATGCAAAGGTAATACATGCAGAGACATTGCTAGTGGATATAACTATAAAGCTAACTGTGCATTGTTCTCTAACGAAATAGAATATAGAGGCCAAACCATGAAATTCTTATAAAAAGCATTACAATACCAAAATGTGGTGTTGCCAACCATATTGCAGTATATTTCTCAGAAAATAAACAGTAGAATTAAGAACATTTCATTTTTGTATTGTTTGATCTGTAAATAATATGAAAGTTAGGGACAATGGCAGGATTAGCACAGATGATGATGCAGGTGGCCTTCTTTACTCATATGTGCTAACCTTTAACCCCAAACCTGCCACTGTCCCTAACCCCAGCCCTATACATTACCTTAAGAAAAATCCTTACCCTAACAGTATCAGTATTCAGGCAAAGTGTGCCTAGTGTCACTTTTAGGGATTCCTTTGAATTCACCAGTCAGAAAGGAGTTTTTCAATTGATATACGGCAGATAATTTGTTTTTTTTATTTATTTATTTATTTATTTGTTTATTTATTTATTTATTTTGTTTAATTAAATTTTTTTGTGGTTGAAGTTCAGTGATTGATGAAAGTGACTGGCATCTACCTGTATTCATATATCTGATAAACTTCATGGCATCAGAAATGCCTTTAACATTAGAACAGCATTATTGTCTGCAACTGATGCCATTCACAGCAGCACCAATAACAGCTTAATCGCGGCTGAGATGCTTGTAGCTATGACTAGGGTTTTCAAAAGAGCAAATCATAGCCTATTTTATCCAAGCTAAAAAAAACATTCAACTTTGGACCGACTGCTGTTATATGCTTCCAGTACTTGTATTTAAACTGAAAAACATTCAACTTTGGACCGACTGCTGTTATATGCTTCCAGTACTTGTATTTAAACTGAAAAAAAATCAGCTTTGGACAGAATGTTGTTGCATCTTTTGAAAGTTACCTGATGAACTGAACCTTTGATGTTACATCAGATAATACTCTGTCCTCCATATGTAAGCTCAGTTATGTAATCCCCCAGGGCTCTGTATTGGGTCCCGTACTGTTCGTATTATTTATTAATGACCTTGCCGGACACCTAGCCAAATTAGACCTCACCTTATATGCAGATGATATCCTCTTATTACAGTCCAGCAAATGCCTAAATGCCCTACAGACTCAGCTACAATAATCGGTCTCTCAACTTTGTAACTGCACTGTAAGTAACAAACTTTTAGTTAGCCATAAAAACTAATGTAATGTTCTTTGTAGCTTCACATAAATTTACACAGCTTCATTACATTACCATCACTGAAAATCAAAACATTATTCTATTTGTATCAAAATATAAATACTTACGGCTTTCCCTAGACTGCACGTTCTCTTTCCCTGTCCGCACTGACAAGATCACTAATATGGTTCTGTTATAGAATCTCACCTCAGTTTACACTCACTGCACATACTGCCCTTACCAAAAATGTCCTTCTTCCTAAACTGGTATACCAGTTACCACGTCTTACCGACCATTACATCTACAATACCTATAGATCACAAATGACAGAGAATAAAACAAACGGGTTTGACCTCTTAGAAAGCCCTCTAACTCACTGCTGCAATCCCCTTTAAAGATTAAATTGGCTCTCTAGGACCCAAAGAGCAACCTATCTCCTTGTAACTCTTTTGTATAAAATACTAAAGGAAGTCTACCTCCTACCAGTACAAAGAAAATTACCATTGGAGTGCATGTTTACTCATGGCAATGTGCTTTCTCCAAACTAGTCCCTGCATTATGGAACAAAATGGCATCTGAAATAAAGGAGCTAGATTCTCTTACCAAGTTTAAAAACTCCCTGTCCACGCACCTAAATAATGAGAGCAGTTGTTAACGTTACAGAGACAATGGCTGGCTAGATTCATAGGATCATAGGATTTTACTAGGCTATCGACCAGGATGTCATTTCAAGCCTACCTATTTCAACCCAATGCAGTACCATAGATACACTAGTGAATAACCAGGATTGCATTTAGTAATGACTGCCCATGTCCAGGAGAGTCATAGGTGCTATCTCCCGGTAAGAATTTATGGTGCGCCATCCACTCATCCAGATTCCTTTTGGACAGTCTCATAGAGGTGCTCTGCTTTACATGACTTGGCAGCCTACTCCAAAGATGGAGCAGTTGCTGGGAGATAAATCTGCCCCTTCAGCATGTCCTATTTAAGTTGCAGGCCATATTTAGGTCCCTGGAATAGGTAGCTGTAGTCCTGTGTGCCATACTGCACACCTTTATAAATCAGTTCTTAGCCAACCTCAAAGACTAGACATTTGTTTCAGGGTAATCTACATAAAATGTGTAGAATGTACATAATCTTCTTTCATAATAGTTTTTCCTTTAAAGAACATGTATAAGCATTGCTAATCGGACTAGTATGTGTTCTGTGTAATCGCACCACATTTGATTAGTGTAATCACATTTTTACATCTCTTATGTTCGTTATGAAATGTATGCATTACTGTCTTTTCACCATTGTTGTGGCTGAAATGGTCTTCTGACCTGTCCACCTATCTGGTCAACAAATAGAAAATAAAATAAAATAAAATAAATATATATGTGTGTGTATACATTTATGAATTCACTCCCACTTTGGTTAATTTATCCATTG
This sequence comes from Protopterus annectens, assembly GCF_019279795.1. Taxonomy (NCBI): domain Eukaryota; kingdom Metazoa; phylum Chordata; order Ceratodontiformes; family Protopteridae; genus Protopterus; species Protopterus annectens. The sequence goes on from NC_056745.1 coordinate 154,097,199, forward strand.
GTTGACATCAACTATGTCAATGTATTATAGTCAACCTATAGGTTAATGAACAATGAACGATAAGTTTGTACTAAATCATAGACTACTGGGGATGCAGAAGTTTATTTACTAATTATTTGTTTGGTTACTGAGGCTCTGCAATGATCAAGATTGACAAATTTTAAGCACAGCCTGGCTAAAATGTTTAAAAAGATAAAAACAGGCAATTGACAAAGGCAATAAGTTACATATATACAAAAAAGTTAATGATCTTACTATATTTAAAAGTGTGGGAATGCATGGCCATGTGGGGGCATAGGGTTACATGGCCCCTGAAATAATGCTGCCTTTTTGATTTTTAAAGAATATCAATGGATCAATGTTTGATGTCTATACAGCAATGGAATGTGTTAACTGATGAGTAGACAAACACACAAATACACAGATAGTGTGCTTATATTTGTGTTATTCAGCAGTACATATGCACAGCTTGTCAAACGTTTTATATTTTAAACTGTGGTCGAATTCTTGAAGGTACAAGATATTGAACAATGTGCACAGCTGACTGAAACTTGACAGTACAACATTGTATAAGATTGTTGAATATATTCATTACACTCACCCACATGAGATGCACAAGAGAGGACTTGCCCACCACAAAAAAGCTGTAATTTATATGGGTACATTTGCTGGTGTACGTGTCATGGTGTAGGAGTATGTCAATTTGGGGAGGGTTGGTTTACATATGTGGTATATGTGGGTTCATATGACACCGTCGACAACTGACTACACCGACAACCAGCCCTGTAACACGAATTTAACGAAACCGCACAGCATCGACACGTTAAATAACCGACACCGACACCATCGACAATGCGCTACACCGACATCGCGTATTACAGCTAACGGGTTCTAACATATGTGAGGTAGGGGATGTAGTTGTAATGTTAGACTGAGTGACATAAGTTTACAAATACATCCCTTACCTCACATATGTTAGAACCCGTTAGCTGTAATACGCGATGTCGGTGTAGCGCGTTGTCGATGGTGTCGGTTATTTAACGTGTCGATGCTGTGCTGTTTCGTTAAATTCGTGTTACAGGGCTGGTTGTCAGTGTAGTCAGTTGTCGACGGTGTCATATGAACCCGGTATATGTATATAGGTACCTGCGTTTTGACTGAATGTTTTGGGGGCAGGCATGATAGTTCATAGGTTCATAGGGGTTTAATAGGCTAGAGACCTGAAGGGCCTTTTTAAGGGCTTTCCCTAGAATGCTTTTTTACAATTAATTTTTATTTTTTAGAAATTTTACTAGACACCTACCTATATATTCATTTTATCTATCACCTTTTAACAAATTTCTTTTGGGCAATTCAGGGTTTATATATCTAGAACATGGTTCTGCAACCTTCACTATCAAAAGAGCCATTTTGGCCCCTCTCCCATGAAATAGAATTCTTTGGGAGCCACAAAACTATCCGACCCATAAAATGAAGATAACACAGCGTATAAAGTTGTATGTATAGTTATTATCCTAAATATAAAAGAACTAAGTTTATAAGAGCAATATTTAAAATCCGTCCCTATTTTTGTTTCTTTTTTGGGATTGCTCGATCGCTCTCAGAGTGTGTGTGTGTGTGTGTGTGTGTGTGTGTGTGTGTGTGTGTGTGTGTGTGTGTGTGTGTGTGTGTGTATGTCATATCTCTCAACATCTTAGAACAAGAAATCTGGACAAAGTCATAAATAGTGGGGCACAAAGTCCAAAAATTAGGGACACTTGTTAAATACTGCACTTTCAAACTTAGAAAGTTGATAGACTTAACATATTTTGCATTGGTATGAATTTTCTGAAGGGTATGAAGTCTGAAACTCAACTGTCGGCCTATTTTTTCTGACTTCAGCCCTCAATGATTTGCCAGAAAACCACAATATTATGAGAAACAGACCAAAAATATGAGGCAAAAGTCAGGACATTCTGTGAAAAATCTGCACAGCTGAGAGGTAACTGTGTGCGTGTGTATGTCTGTAAAATATATGTTAACAGAAACCATGCTATTCTAGCAAGTTTCTAAGTTTATAAGAGCTATATTTAAAGTCCATCCCTATGTTTGTTCCTTTGTTCCCCTTTATTTGTGGCTCTGTCCAGATTTCTTGTGGTAAGACTTTGAGAGGTATGGAAACCTTTCAGGAGATGGCACTGCTGCCAGAGGATTATTTGACTGCTCTGTGTGTGTGAATACATGGCAACAGAACTCATGTTATTCTAGCAAGTTTATAAGTTTATAAGAGCAATATTTAAAGTCCATCGCTCAATCACTTTGTGTGTGTATGTGTATTGTGTGGCAGAGTGGCCATTATTTTTCAATGCTACAGGGAGCCACTGCGGAGGGGTGGAAGAGCTACATGTGGCTCTAGAGCCGCAGGTTACAGACCCCTGATCTAGAAGTATAAGCTTCCATCAAAATGACATTTAGTCAATCCTAAAATGATCAAAACCTAACTGTCAAAAACCAAAACATCAATCCACAAGGGATAAAAAAACATGTTTTTTGCAGCAGGAAAAGTCCGCCGATCAACAGTGAATCACGATCTAGTACTGGCAAAGCTGATATTCAATCATCTGTACCAGCTCTACCAGTAATAGTTCATTTCTGTTCAAAGGAAATCTGTGCTCCTAAATATATATATATATATATATGTGTGTGTGTGTGTGTGTGTGTGTGTGTGTGTGTATATATATATATATATATATATATATATATATATATAGAGAGAGAGAGAGAGATGTATACAGAACGAGACAGATAGACATGCAATGAATAAACTATTATTAAGGAAAGAAATAAATAGTCTGTAATATTATGCTGTTATGTCAGTCATACTATGCATGCTATTATATATTTCTGTGCTCATTTATTCCAGTAGTTATAGCTGCTATGTAACCTCAGACTTATACCATAGTATACTAGATCCAGTGACACTGTTTTAAATAAGAGGTGTCACAACAGATAATCCACAAGCATATATCAATGAGTCCCTGATAACATACCTAATCTACAACAGCAAGTTAATGTTGAAAATGTAATCTTCTGGATATGAATAACACAAAAGTCAGCAACTGAGCAGTTTTCAACAGTGAGATTAATGTAATAGGCTACCATAACCATTAGCTACTACAAAATGGAAGCTTATCCTTGGGGATCTCCTTGTGCAACCCAGCAGACTACAGAACAAATAGCAAAATGGTTGTAGTTCCACAGGGTGTAAATACATCTTCCATGTCAATGACATGGGATGTAGAAGACAGTAATATGATTAAATTCTAAGGAGTAATACCTTACAAAGGCATACCTGATGCACAATAGTCTATTACTGCATTACAACTTCAGATCAGATTTTGGACAGGATTACTAGGAAACTACACTGGTGGAGATAAAGAATAAGAAATGTGCTCTGAATTCATCCCTTTTCCCATACTAGTACATGTGAAAGCTTCCTCAGTTGTTCATTAAATTTAGTGAATATCGACATCCGTGATTGGCCATGTTTGCTCAATACACATTTGGACTGTTAAAGTGCTCCTGTCTCTCCTCATGGAATGGATTACCTTTGCAGCATTCTTTGTCTTTTTTCTCAGTCCACATAATCCATGTATTTCTGTCCTGTAGTCTTTCTGTAATAATGAAGTCCCGTGGTATATCACTATCATCATCAGCTCACTTTTTCCCCATTTTTTTGTACATGGGGTCGGGGTATTGTGTTAACTGTCACTATCTCTCTCAATTCAATGCCACACTCCTGCCTTCTTCAACACTCATGCCTGACTGTGGCAGATCTTCTTTCACACAATCCATCCACTTCTTTGCCGGATGTCCTCGCTTCCTCTTACCTTCTTCCTGTCTGTCCCAAATCTTCTTCACCAGATTGTCTTCTGCTTTTCTGCATGTGTCCAAACCACCGTAATCTGTTATGTTTGTTTTTTTTCTGTAATTGGAGCTACTTTGGCTTCTACTTTTATGTCCTCATTTCTTCATTTGTCCCACAGTGTGCATCCTACCATCTTCTCAGGCACTTCATTTCCATCACCTCTAGCTTCTTCAACTCTTCTTCCTTTGCTGCCCAGATTTCTGTCCCATAGAGTAGTAATGGTTGCACCACTGTCTTGAACACTTTACTTTTCAGCTTCTTTGGCATTCTTCTGTCATAGACTACAACTGAGACTCTATGCCAGTTGGCTTCAACCCCTCTGATTCCAGCTTTGATCTCTTCATTCAGACTTCCCTTCTCTTCAACTACCCCTCCCAGATACTTGAAGCTGTTTGTCTTTTCCACTATCTCCCCTTCTATCTCTATTCTCAGCTTCTTCTGATTTCCCCAATTTGCTGCCATTACCACCATCTTATCTGTGCTTAGTTTCATCCCATGTGCCTTCAGTTTTGCATTCCATTCTCCTTTCTTTTGCTGAAGTTCTAGCTCAGAGTCTGCCTGTAATGCCACATTGTCTGCATACAGCAATTTTGTTGAACTGCTCCCTCTGACCTCTTTGCTAATGTAGTCCATCACCAGTATGAATAGCAGTGGGCTCAGAGCTGAACCCTGGTGTACACCCACTCCAACTGGGAACCCCTCTGTGAGGCCAAACACTGTTCATACTTGAGTCATTGGGTCCATGTACATAGCCTGCACTACTTCTACTAAAGTTTCTGGGACTTGAATCCACCACAGTACTTCCCAGATCAGCTTTCCTGGGACCTTGTCATATGCTTTCTCCAAGTCCAGGAATACCCAGTTGGACTCTCTCCTCATCTCTAGCTTCTTCTCAAGTATCTGTCTCACTGCAAACATCAGGTCAGTTGTGCTGCATCCTGCTCTGAATCCGAACTGCTCATCTCCCATCTTCCTTTCTATTAATCTGCCTATCCATTTATCAGTCATCCTCTCCAGAACTTTAATGCAATGTGATAGGAGTTTGATGCCTCTGTACTGCTCACAGTTGTGGATGTCCCCTTTGCTCTTTTACACTGACACAAGTATGCTTATTCTCCAGTCATCTGCGATATGTCTTTCTCTCTACATTGCTATTAGTACCCTCAGGAGCCATTTCTCCCCTATCTCACCCAGCATCTTTATCATATCTGCTGTGACCTCATCTGCACCTGCTGCTTTCCCTGACTTAATTTTCCTTAGTGCTGTTCTTACTTTTTCTAGGGTGGGATCCTCTTATTCTCTCATTATAGGCTGTTTCTGGGACAGTACATCTTCTGTGGGGTTTTCTTCATTCAGAAGTTGCTGGAAGCACTCCTTCCATCTGCCTTTGATGTCCTGTGGACTAGTGAGCAGGTTGTTGTTGGCATCCCTTATGAAGGGGGTCTGACTATCTTCTTTATTTTTATCTTTGCCTTGCAACCTGATATAGTTTCTTTGTGCCCCTTACTGAGTCACTTTCCATAAGCTGATAGAGTGCCTCTGATGCCCTATTCTTTGCTATTGCAACTTCTTTCTTAGCTTCTTTGTTAGCCAACCAGTAGCCCTTCCTAACCTGGTCAGTCTTTTCTATCTCCCACTTCTTCCTGCGCTCCTTCTTTCTTTTGATGACTTCCTGGACTTCTATTCCACCACCAGCTTTCCTTATATACCTTATTTCCATACCTGGCTCGGCCACATATCTTTTCTGTAGCCCTAAAACATGCTGTTTTTAGGCGCTGTCATTCTTGTTCAACTCCACCTATCTTCTACTCTTCTTGGGATGCTAAAGCCCTGAGTAATTCCTTGAACTGTTTGTACTTTCTCTTCAGTAAACTTCCAGGTCTTCAGCCTGGTCTTTATTGACCTTATAGCCTTCTCTCACCACTGCTTGCAGCTGATAGTGACAACTAGTGGTTTATGCTCTGGGCCGACTGTTTCACTGGGGATGACTTTGCAATCATGGATTCTACCCCAGTGCCTTTTCCTTACTAGGAGGAAGTCTACCTGAGTTTCATGTTGGCTACTCTATATGTGATCTTGTGACTGTCTCTCTTTCCGAACCATGTGTTGGCTACTATCAAGCTATTTGCCAGACAGAAGTCTAGAATGGCTTCTCCTTCTTTATTCCTGTTACCCCGCCCATGTGTACCTAGGCAGTCATCATATCCTGTTCTGTCTGTCCCAATATATGCATTCAATTCATCCATTATCAACACCAATTCATGTTGTCCTGCTTAACCTAGTATGTCCTGCAACTGCTGTCTGAATGCACTCTTTTCCTCACTATCACAACCATGCTGTGGGGCATAGGCTGAGATTATGAATACTGCACTATCATTACACTGGAGTCTGATTGCCATGAGTCTGTCATTAATTCTGATAATATCCCTCGCTGCCTTCTGAAGCCTCTCTCTCACCACAATTCCTACACCATTTCTAGCCTGCCCCCTCCTAAGTAATAGAGTATGGATCCCAAGACAAGAGGCTTTGCTGCATTGCCCTTCCATCTCCTCTCTTGGATACATAGGATGTCCAGCCTCCTCCGTATCATCATGTCATCCACTTCCAAGCTGCATCCTGTCAGTGAACCTACATTAAGGGTAGCAATTCTCATTTCATGTTTGGCAGGTTGGTTGGATTTACATCCAGCTTTCGCTCAACAGAGCTATCCCAGATAACCTAGGTTGGGCAACTAGACACCAGCCAGCCAGTAGCTTATTGACTCAGGGCTGCTAGGCTTTATGGCGGGCACACACTGGCCAATAGGGGCACATATACCTGTCCCACCATTACAAAGGGTCCCTGGTTTAGGTTAGAGTAGGCCGGGTCCTCAACTTACTTATCACAGATAACTACCCATACCCATTTTGGTGACATTAGTCAACATGACTGAATCTCCTTGAGCCATATTTTACACCATGGAGTGGCTAGCCCTGCCAAGGCGTGCAGTCTGTGATCCGTGTTCTCTTATCTTTAGGATACTACACAGTACAGTAGATGTCCAAAGTGGTTGGTCTGTACAATTCTTCCCCTGATAGGGCACCATGTAGAGTCTTTACTGCTGCCTACAGCACCATTCATTGGTGAGTTTGAGATGGAAACACTCAGCATGTTTTTTGGATGTGGGAGAAACCACATAGAGACACATGGAGAATGTGCAAACTCCAAACAGACCTTGTGCATGGAAAGTATATATATATATATATATATATATATATATATATATATATATATATATATATATATATATATATATATATATATATATATATATATATATATATATATATATATATATATATATATATATATATATATATATATATATATACACACACAGTATATATCTTAAAATTCATGAAGTTCTTTACATTGTCTCATTTCTTTCTCTTGCCCAGGGTATGTATCTTCAGATCCATTAGTATAGCCTTATAAATGTTGTGGTATAAGGCAAGTATCTTGTAATCTTTCTCTGCATACATTTATCAGTCCCCTTGAGTCATTCCTTCAGATTCATTAGTATAGCCTTATAAATGTTGTAGTATAAGGCAAGTGTCTTCTAATCTTTCTCTGCATACATTTATCATCACCCATGAGTCATTCTGAAAAAAGATAGCCCCCATCCCTAAATATTGTGCTTTGCAAACAGGTATTCAGGAATATTTTCACCCTTGTATAATGTCAAGTTTACATTTTCTAAGGGACATATCTTCATTAAGAAAGAAATGTATGATATAATAATAGTTGCCCCAGGTAATAGTAATATATGCATGTATGCCTCATAGAATGATGCATATATCTGAAATATTCTTGTCTGCTTCCTCAAGCTAACAGTTATGACTCACCTAACCTTTTGCCGTGCCAAAGAATGAACTCACTATATTATCCATTGTCTTCCTTGTCAGAAGTAATACAAGTTGTAAGAGCTATGCTACAAATTAAAAACTTATTTTAACAACTGAAGCCTTTATCTAAACAGTCCCAATGGCTACAATGTAACCTGCCTGTGTAAGAAAACATAGGAGCCAGTAAAAACAAATGTTGCTTAAGAATGCAAACTGATTAAAAAAAAAAAAAAAAAAAAAATATATATATATATATATATATATATATGTATTATATGTGTGTGTGTGTGTGTGTGTGTGTGTGTGTGTGTGTGTGTGTATATATATATATATATATATATATATATATATGTGTGTGTGTGTGTGTGTGTGTGTGTGTATATATGTGTGTGTGTGTGTGTGTATATATATGTGTGTGTGTGTGTGTGTGTGTGTGTGTGTGTGTGTGTGTGTGTGTGTGTGTGTGTGTGTGTGTCTACGTGTGTCTGTATTATAGTGTGGCTACAGTACGTCTGTCTATTTAAAGTTACTGCTGTTTTTCATACCATGTATGTATTTTACTAACTTAAACTGGTTCTATTTCCATAAATTCATTTTTATCATTGATCATACCAGTTGTTTTCTAAAACTAGTATTAACATGATGTAAGGTGCTCTTTCTGTTTTTTTTCTTAACTTGTTCAGATTAATCTTTCTTTTATTTTACAATATGTTTTTATATCTCAATGCTTTGAAATTTTCCCTGACAAAATGGGACCCTGTGGACAAATAAGAGAAAGGTAAGGTCTGATGACACATTAGTGGAAACCCTGATTTATCTAAAGGTAGCAGTTAAGAGAGTAATGAAAGGCTTGCAATTGCCATTTTAACATGCTAACAGTTTTCTGACACATTGTTTGCCCTTTCCTGAGGTAACAAACCTTACACAGGTGACTTTTTCTGCTTTCATGCACTGTTCATTTAGTTCATTTTACTTCCCAGTAGGACATAAAATGCTACAATGGTAGCACCGCAGGAGACAAAAATGCCGCAAAAGCAGAAACCTACATTGCAAATACTCAGATGTTATCCTTAAAGCAAAATATTGCTGTCAGCAGTAATCTTCAGGAAATCAGAAGTTCTTAAGTCTTCAGGCTTTTTCCAGCTATGGTCAAAATGCAGATGTGCCCACTTTAACTTGGCTTTATCCAAGGAACATATCTAAATCAAAAATAAAACAAACTAAAATGGCGTACTGAAAGTGTACATTTTTTTTATAATCATAATACCGCGTATATTTATTTGCAGCTCCCATAATTTTGCAATCAATGGAATATCCATGTTTTGCTTACAGAAAGAAAGCCAAATCATGTAACTTCTTAAAAAAGTAAAATACACAGTTCAAATAACATTCTCCAGTTTTATTGAAATTTATATTACATGTAAACAATGATTTCCATTCTGATCATGTAATATCTCTCTTACCACCCTACCAGTAATTTTTGGTGTGCGATGTAGAAAATGTAATGCCTAAACTCTGCACCGGTTAATTATATGTCATCATGTGTATTTTATCTGCTTTTCAATTTACCTGCATGGACCATTGTAGCAATTTTGAGCTTTTCACCTACAAACAGATTATTAATTTCTTGAGATATAATAAGCCAGCGTGTAGAAGAGATATGCAGATGGAGAAATGACCATGAAAATCATAAGGGAAGTTGTCACAGTTCTCATCACATTGATATAGCAAATGGCAATGACAATTTTACCAGCAGTGTTAATCATGCATGTAGGCTGCCCTCTCATTGTGTCTATTTCCCTGTCCCCAACTCTTTCATTGTTTGTAATGCCACTAAGACATTATGCCTTTGCATTGTAATATACCTTCCTAATTTCTGGGTTCACATGTCCACACAATACTGCACATATTTCTTAAATTCTGTAACACTACAGGACTCCTGGGTTGTATATCCATTATTTATGTTACTCTTACAGTGACAAAAGTGCCTTCTAGTATAGAAGACGAGCCTTAGGTAAAATGGTCCCCCATACGAAGCAGTTCTTTCGACCATTACATAATTTGACAAACTTTACCAGTGATGGAAAACAGCACTGTTTCACGATGAGATAAAACACATGGAGCAATAACTCATACAATGTCAATATATTGATATCTATATCTGTAACTATATATATATATATATATATATATATATATATATATATATATATATATATACATAATATATATGTTTGTACATGTAGATATATATATATATATATATATATATATATATATATATATATATATATATATATATAAATATGTGTGTGTGTGTGTGTGTGTGTGTGTGTGTGTGTGTGTGTGTGTATATATATATATATATATATATATATATATATATATATATATATATATATATATATATATATATATGTATATATATGTATATATATATATATATATATATATATATATATATATATATATATATGTAAATACACAGCATGCCCCTTCACCTTGGCTCCGAAACAGCTACCTTCTGTAAACCGCCCTGACATTACACCGGGAAAAAACTGAAGGAACAACTAGAACACAGTAAGACACTTCACATTGTTGATGTCAGATGTATAAAACAGCATGTCTGCTTTTCCTGCCTCTCCAAATACAACCACTCATACACATGTCTGATGTTCTAACAAATTCAAATTCACTGCTCCTAATATATGTGTCTGATGTCCTAGTGAATTCCAATACGCTGCTCCTAATATATGTATCTGATGTCCTAATGAATTAAAACTCTATGCTCCTTAAATATGTGTCTGATGTCCTAATGAATTCAAACTCGCTGATCCTAATATATGTGTCTGATGTCCTAATGAATTCCAACTTGCTGATCCTAATATATGTATCTGATGTCCTAATGAATTCCAACTCACTGCTCCTAATATGCATCTGGTGTCCTAATGAATTCCAACTCGCTGCTCCTAATATGTGTCTGATGTCCTAATGAATTCCAACTCACTGCTCCTAATATATGTCTGATGTCCTAATAAATTCCAACTCGCTGCTCCTAATATATATGTCTGATGTCATAATGAATTCCAATTTGTTGCTCCTAATATATGTGTCTGATGTCCTAATGAATTCAAACTCACTGCTTCTAATATATGTGTCTGCTGTCCTAATGAATTCCAACTCGCTGCTCCTAATATATGTGTCTGCTGTCCTAATGAATTCCAACTCGCTGCTCCTAATATATGTGTCTGATGTCCTAATGAATTCCAACTCACTGCTCCTAATATGTGTCTGATGTCCTAATGAATTCCAACTCGGTGCTCCTAATGTGTCTGATGTCCTAATTTATTTATTTATTTATTACAGTTGGTGACCGGGGAGGTCCACTGGGCCTGAGAGCCCATTTTCAGTGGAGGCCCGGGGAGAAAAGCTCCACAGTACAATGTTACATTCCAATGAAAATACAAATAAAAATACAAATAATACAAGAAATATAACAACTTAAAATACAAAGAAAAAAATTTTTTTTTCAGTCAAAATTAGATGGAAATTCCACACACATCTGGTAAAAGCAGTCAATATTGAGGTCATTCATAGTTAAGTAACTAGGAAGTAAAAAATGAGTATTTCCTGGAGGATGAGTGGCATTAAGTATAAGGTCGGGAGTAAATATATTTGTTGCATTATCAATAAAGGATGAAGGGGGAAATTAGTAAGATATGAAGTTTAGCCGGGAGAGAAGGAAGATGAGAGCTTGGGAGGTAAGAAGTGAAAAGTGCAATTACATTTTCTTTGAGTTAGTAGATAGCCATGAAGTTGAGTTTTGAAGGAGTGTAGGTTGTCACATGTCCTCAGAGTAGAGGGCAGGGCGTTCCATTTTTTAGCTAGGGAAAAGGAGAGTAGACGTTAACCAGCTGGGCGCTTGGGTTTGTGGATGGAAATAAGGTTTTTGTAAGAAGATCTAAGTGGTCTGGGGGGATATATGGTTGAAGAATATTGGACAGTGCGGGGCAGTTTGTAGGTTGGAATATTAGTTTGTGGGCAGAGACAATTTGGAGGTAGTCTAGTTGATTAGGGAGTTCGAGCCAATTTAATGTTTGTAAGGAGGTGCAGTGATGAGAGCGGGAATTTGCCTTGGTGAATTCCAAATCACTGCTCCTAATGTGCCTGATGTCCTAATGATATCCAACTCGCTGCTCCTAATATGTGTCTGATGTCCTAATGAATTCCAACTCACTGCTCCTAATATATGTGTCTGATGTCCTAATGAATTCCAACTCGCTGCTCCTAATACGTGCCTGATGTCCTAACGAATTAAAACTCACTGCTCCTAATATGTGTCTGATGTCCTAATGAATTAAAACTCACTGCTCCTAATATATGTGTCGGATGTCCTAATGAATTAAAACTCGCTGCTCCTAATATATGTGTCTGATTTTCTAATGAATTAAAACTCGCTGCTCCTAATATGTATCTGATGTCCTAATGAATTAAAACTCGCTGTTCCTAATATATGTGTCTGATTTCCTAATGAATTAAAACTCGCTGCTCCTAATATACGTATCTGATGTCCTAATGAATTCCAACTCACTGCTCCTAATGTGTCTGATGTCCTAATGAATTCCAACTCGCTGATCCTAATATATATATCTGATGTCCTAATGAATTTCAACTCACTGCTCCTAATATATGTGTCTGCTGTCCTAATGAATTCCAACTCACTGCTCCTAAAATAGGTGTCTGATGTCCTAATGAATTCCAATTTGCTGTTCCTAATATATGAGTCTGATGTCCTAATGAATTCCAACTCACTGCTCCTAATGAGTCTGATGTCCTAATGAATTCCAACTCGTTGCTCCTAATATGTGTCTGATATCCTAATGAATTCCAGTTCGCTCCTCCTAATATATGTATCTGATGTCCTAATGAATTAAAACTCGCTGCTCCTAATATATGTATCTGATGTCCTAATGAATTCCAATTCGCTGCTCCTAATATGTGTCTGATGCCTTAATGAATTCCAACTCGCTGCTCCTAATATGTGTCTGATGTCCTAATGAATTAAAACTCGCTGCTGCTAATATATGTTTCTTATCTCCTAATGAATTAAAACTTGCTGCTCCTAATATATGTGTCTGATGTCCTAATGAATTCCAATTCGCTGCTCCTAATATGTGTCTGATGCCTTAATGAATTCCAACTCGCTGCTCCTAATATGTGTCTGATGTCCTAATGAATTAAAACTCGCTGCTGCTAATATATGTTTCTTATCTCCTAATGAATTAAAACTCACTGCTCCTAATATATGTGTCTGATGTCCTAATGAATTCCAATTCGCTGCTCCTAATATGTGTCTGATGTCCTAATTAATTCCAATTCTCTGCTCCTAATATGTGTCTGATGTCCTAATGAATTCCAACTCACTATTTTTATTTATTTATTTATTTAACATTTGTTGACCGGGCTAGTCTAGCTGGATATATGTCCATTTTCAGTAGAGGCCTGGGGAGAAAAGCTCCACAAAGAACAGTCAATTTAAAACAAATCAAAGCTTTTGGGCATGTATAGACAAAAAGACATAGATAATAATACAATACAGCAAAAAGAAAAAAGAAAAAAAAAACACAAATTTTTTTGTTTTTTTGTTTTTTTTTTGTTTTTTAGGAAAGTACAAGGAGTAGGGAGGGGAGTAATACTGGAAGAAAAGACACAAGGAAAGTGGGGAGAGAAATGCAGAGAGGTTTGGAAAAAGTAAGGTAGAAAAGAGAAGTAATATCTAATAAGAGGAGCTTGGAGAAGGTAGTTCATAGTAATATTTTAAGTGACCTAAGGAATGAGAAGAGAGTAAGGAGGATGTGCTTAGGAAGTGAGAAATAGTGATAACAAGGAGGAGAGATTTTAGTCTGGGTGCTGCATGGGCAGAGCCAGTGGTTAGTAAATAGTGATAAAAAGGAGGAGAGATTTTAGTCTGCATTGCTGCATGGGCAGAGCCAGTGGTTAGTAAGATGAACTTTGAGCTTCTTTTTGAAGAGTGAGGAAGAGGAGATCATAGTGAGGTCCTTAGGAAGAAGGTTCCAACTTTTCCCCACTGTGTAGGAGAAAAGTGAGTCACCTGCTTTGTTATTAGATTTGTGTATGGATACTAAAAGTTTGTGTGAAGAGCGAAGGTTAGAAAGATTTTTATAGGGATTAATAAGTTTGGTAAGGATAGGAGTTTTTTCAGGGAAGTAAAGGATTTTTTGGGTGATTATAAGTTGCTGAGATAAAAGCTGATTATCAAGTTCAAGCCAGATAAGTTGTTTTAAATTTAGGCAATGGTGAGATCTAAAAGGGGAGCTGGTAGCAAATCTGGCTGTATATTATTGTAGGCGGTAGTTAATTTGTTCAGGTTAGTTTTAGATAGGTTTGTGAATAAAGGTGATGCATACAGGAGAGTAGAGATAAGATGGGTGTGAGCAATGGTAATTCTGGCTGAAGGAGTAAGGAAAGGCTTGATTTTGTAGAGGGAACCAAGCTTTTTGTTAGTAGATTTAATAGTGGTATTAATATGAGTGTCATAGTTTAGGCAATGATCGATGGTAACACCTAAAAGTTTGGTTGTTGTGTCAGGAGATATGACTGTGCCGTTTTTAGATATGATGGAGAAGTGGAGTGGTGGAGATTTTTGTGTGGGTGTGAACAACAAAAGTTTAGTTTTTTTAGGGTTAAGGAGGAGACATCGCTGTAAAAACCACTCTTCCACAAGCTGAAATACATTTTGGGTGAGAGATTGAAGTTCAGATGGGTTAGAGGCTGAGGAGACTAAGGTGGAGTCATCTGCATACTGAATGGTTACGGCTTAGGGGATGCTAGAAGCAAGATCATTGATAAATATGGACAAAAAAAGGGGACCTAAGATAGATCCTTGGGGGACTCCAAGGGAGACAGGAAGAGGGGAGGATAGAGTGTTTTCCCAGAGGACTGCCTGTTTTCGATTGTCTAGGTAAGACTTAAGCCATTGTAGTGCCAGAGTGTCAAGTGAGTGATTTCAGAAGATTCAAGAGTATTTGATGATTAACCATGTCAAATGCTTTGGAGAGATCTATAAAGACAGCAGAAGAGAGGATATTATTGTTGCGATTTTTATTTATGTGATCAGTAAAGGAAAGAAGGGCAGTAGTAGTGCTATGGGAGGGACGAAATCCATGCTGGGAGGGAGCTAGTAGTCCATTAAGAAGGAGGTGGTCGAGCATTTGTAGGTGAATACATTTTTCCATGATTTTAGCTAAGGGAGAAAGTAGGGCAATTGGATGGAAGTTTGAAAGTTCTGACGAGGTTCCACCCTTATGAAGGGGAATAATATGGGAGATCTTCCAGATGGAAGGGATAGTGCCTTCTTTGATGGTTCTGTTTATAAGAATAGAGACAGGGTAGGCGATTGCTTTGGCTGCAGTTTGTCGATATTGAGCAGGTAATAAGTCAGCAGAGGGGGTTGAGGGTGTGAGTTTTAGAAGGAGGGTACAGATGAGGGATGTAGAGACGGGTTGTAGATGGAAAGTGGGAGGAGCTGGAAAGGAGGGGAGTGGTGAAAGAGATGCCACTCACTACTCCTAAACAGTACACTGCCTATTAACTAGTTATAGTGACCATCTGTGCTTACCTCTGAGTAGAGATGTAGATTGCTATTTTGACACTTGAGGCCATCCCCTGATCTACAGCCCCTAAACTTTCAGTTTGAGAGAAAAAAAAAATAAGCTCTTCAAACTATTCACTTGATAATACAGAAGAGTTTTATATCCCTAGGCCGAGTGTTTCCCATGCCATTTGACTTGCTGATGTGAACATCCATCAGTATTGGGTCGGAGGATGCCATACAGAGGTCAAATCTTAGCAGTCTGTAAGATGCCAAGTATAATGATAGGGCTTTGAGTAGGTCTATGTAGGATATGTTGCTTAGGCCTTGTATCCTTTTACTAAGGTATCTCTGTGGGCATTCCAGTTGTTGCATGTGTTTGGCTAGATGCATGCCAAAGGAAACATTATATTTAATGATTGGCCTAATTAGGACTGAGTAAAGGGGGACAAAGACATCCCAAAATCTAGACACAATCACTTTGTTTATAAACTGTGCAAATATCCACATAGTTTCCCAAATCCTGGGTCAACTCTTGGGGGTTTATTGTCAGTGTGGTAGGTCCCAGGCATAGATGACTTCCCAAAGGATACAATAATAAATTTTTTGTCATTTAGTTTCTGTCCATGTTTTTTTTTTACCAGTTATTTATTTGAGACAAACCTTCCGGCAGGATGGCTAAGTTATTTGGGGATTCAATGACTGCTCCTAGCTTGAATCCATCTGCAAACTTAGTCAGCCAGAGCCCTTTAGTATTGGCTTTTACTTCAAAAAGGTAAATGCCAAACAGGAGAGATCCCAGCACAAAACCCTGGGGGACTCCACTGGTAACTGGTTTCTATGTAGAGGCAATTTCAAGTATTCTGATTCCCTGCATCCTATCTGTGAGCCAGTTCACAATTCAGAGGGTGACATAGGAGTTTTACAGTTTAATTAGTTTTTCTACTATTCCTGAATGGAGAATTGTATCAAAAGCTTTGGCCAGGTAGAGGTATGCGGAGTGCACCATTTTGCCTTTATCCATTGCTTTGGTGACGTTTTCAAAAAAATCCACCAGGCTGAGTAAGCATGACCTCTACTTAAAGAATCCAAACTGAGACGGGTGCAGTGATTGCATGTTCCCTATGTCCTGACTGATAAATTCCATAAGTCTTCCATGGCTTTGCATAAGAGGCAGGTCAGACTTATGGTCTGTAATTGCCTAGATCAATGGAAGGCATACATCTCAACTGTACAGATTTTCACAGGATGCTCAGATTTTTGTCTCATATTTTTGCTCTGTTCCTCATAACAATTCTGTTTTTTTTTTCTGGCAAATCGCTGGGATGATCTAAGGATTAAAGTCACTAAATAATAACATTCATTTGAGTTTTAAACGTCAAATCCTTCAGAAAATGCATGCTAACACAAATCCTGTTATTCTAGCAACATTCTAAGTTTATAAGAGCAATATTTAAAATATATCCCTATTTTGGGCCTTTGCCCCCCCCCCCCCGTCCCATTAAGTCAGACTTTGTCCAGATTTCTTGCACAAAGAGGTTGAGAGCTATGGTGGAAGGTCCTCCTTTATGCAGGGGA
Organism: Protopterus annectens; assembly: GCF_019279795.1. NCBI lineage: Eukaryota > Metazoa > Chordata > Ceratodontiformes > Protopteridae > Protopterus > Protopterus annectens. The sequence goes on from NC_056745.1 coordinate 154,114,180, forward strand.
ATGATTGTAGCTGTTCCTTATTCACTAGGCACATATGGAGGCTTCACACAACTATAGCCCTAGAAATTGCTTCACACAAATCCTATTTTTGCCCTATAATGCCAGAATAATGAGCAGACCTCTGAAATAATGAGGTGGAACCGAAAATTCCATTCAGATGTAAAATCAAAGTACAAAAAATCAAAACACTGAAGAAACGTCAGCTTCCCTGATCATGCTTTCTTGTCTGCTGTAGCTTTTATCTTCAGCTCATTGGCTTCCTCTTTTTCTGCTGTGGCTTTTACATTCAGCTCATTGGCTTCCTCTTTTGTCTGCTGTAGCTTTTATCTTCAGCTCATTGGCTTCCTCTTTTTCTGCTGTGGCTTTTACATTCAGCTCATTGGCTTCCTCTTTTGTCTGCTGTAGCTTTTATCTTCAGCTCATTGGCTTCCTCTTTTTCTGCTGTGGCTTTTACATTCAGCTCATTGGTTTCCTCTTTTGTCTGCTGTAGCTTTTGTCTTCAGCTCATTGGCTTCCTCATTTGTCTGCTATGGTTTTTATCCTCAGCTCATTGGCTTTCTCTTTTGTCTGCTGTGGCTTTTATCTTCAGCTCATTGGCTAATCCTTTCCCTTTTACACATACTCACACCACAGAGAAAGCATGGGCTTAATGTCTCACTTCAGTACAGACTAGTGACAGCAAGTGACTGAAGGCTGAACACTTGATGCAGTACTGTGAAAATCTGTACATATGGGGCATGTGCAGCACTTTTTTGCAGGGTGTCATTCTTCCTTTGATAAGGACACTTTTTTTGGAAAGGGGAAACATTTTGTAAATGATTCCCTGGCTGATTGGTGCCCTACATAGCTTACTAGTTGCCTAAGGCTAGCCACACTAGTATAGAGAGGTGCTTCTGTGTTGTAGGGGTAGCTGTTAGGGTTTTTCTCTAATGCTTACAGCATTGCAGAATCATGGTTACAATAGCTTGGACTGAAATGATGTATATACATAGTGTCATTGATCTGAATTGTATGTTTTGAAACTGCATAATATGTACAGTACAGAGCAGTATTCTCAGCCAATGACCATTTTAAGGCATAGGCAGCTGCAACACAGTTTTACTGTGGGAATCATTGTATATAGAATCTCTTCAAATAGTATGCTACAGTACTCCTCCTCCTGCCTCAAGCATCTATGGAGTTCAGGCACTACAGGTCAGGGCTGCAAATCTCTGTCAGCAGAACAGATATTCATTATTGCTCAGATGTTTTGTAATCTGGATGGGTCTGTACAACAGAGACAGAGCTGTGACAACAACCCATGTGACTAATGATCTAATAGTGGTCTGAAGGAACTAACCAGGAAGAAAAAAAGAATGAAAGATCAGGGTCCACCTACCTCATTCTGGATGGGAGGAGAACATATGCTTGGGGTCTTGGGGTACATGTCCTGTTTAAGAGTTCCCCAGTGGAGATCCGAGACAATAAAGCAAGTGTCTACCTTAATCAAAAAAGGTTCAGGTGTGGCTTTGCATTAATCATGAAAGTGAATGACAACTTTGCAACACCCATTGCCCAGCAAACAATTAAGCACTAATATGCTTGCTTGATGAAAACTGCAGAAAGCAAGCATAATCCATGAAATGTCTGCCTGCATCTTAGCCACAAATATGACTGCATTCCCTAGATGTGAAAGCAGAGATGAAAGGGATATAGATGTTCAGCAGGCAATATAGAAGCAAAAAGTATAGCAAATAATAGAAAATGTCACCTGACTCCAGTTCTTCAAATACCTTAAAGCTTTTATATTTCCATTGTAAAAGATAAGTTATAAAGCATGCTTTGTGATATAGAAGCATTCCACTGAGTGTAAATACATTTGCGAAAGGTACAGACTTGTAAAAATAAATATAAATTTAGTAAATTTGTTGTACAGAACGTATTAACTTACACATTAGGAAAAAAATACTAAAGAAACTCACTACACTCTTTTCTACTTTCAAAAATGGGATTATCCGACAAATTCCAATTATACTTTTAGCAGCAAACCAATAGCTTACAAGCTAAACTTGACTCTTGTCGGTACTAGAACCTATTAACAATCAGGGTGCCCATCCAAGACTTCAACATGTTTTGCTAAGCATAAATTATTTATGAGGCTATGGGGGAATCACATTAATAAGTATACTTTGTAAGGTATCTGATATAATATTGGATCATTTACAAGTGATCATTTATTGTTATTTTTATTTATTTATTTTTTTACTTATTGTTTTATCCTTTGTTGACAAGGTTGGTCTCACTAGACTAGTAGCCTCTTTTCAGGGGGACATCAGGTTGTATTTATATTACTAGAGTAAATTTGGCCAGGGCATTGGAAATATTCCCCTATTCTATTCCATGTTGATCAGCAAGAGTGGCGTAACCAGAAGACGGTGAAAAAGAGGATGGTGCAGTAGAGCGTGTGCTTAATGAGCATAGTGCTAATGTTCTTGATGAAAATTTATGCCAGAACATTAGCAGGAGAAAAGATTCATAACTTTTTGGATACAAATTGTGTGGACAGTGCATTACTACAAGTTATAATTATGGAAGTTTAACAAGGAGGATTGAAGGATGATATACATTTGCAAATGGTACAGGCTTGTAAAAAGAAATATACATTTAGTAAATTTGCTGTACAAAACAGACAAATGTTTTGTTTGTTAAATTGTCCATTAGCACTTTGCTTGTAGTCCTCCAGAGGTTTCTGGTGGCCCTGCTCTACTGTCAGGTAGAACACAATGCCTAGCATCAGAGGTACCAATAAACTTCTCACCCACTAGCCACTCCTAAGTGTGACATCTTTTCCTGATCATATAAATTTACCTATAACTATGGACGAGCAATTTCTCACAGTTTCTCCAGACAGCTTGGTAGACATGGGCATCCTGAGGCAGTTTAGCAACTGTGTCATGTTCACTGACAACCCTCTACTCCTAGTACATACAAAACACAATGTGTGAGAGATGTAACTATATTAAGAACCATGAATTCATGCTCTCTCACACATCAGCCAGTACATATAACAATGAGCGGGTTGCCAACATGCACACCTCACCCCCTACTCCACCCAAACCCACATCCTCACCAGAAACATGAACTCCCAAACACAAACACAAGCATGTTACACATAATATTTCCTCTGCAGAACACATTACACATAATAGCTCATGCACTAGTGTCTCACCAGCCAAACCCTTAAGGCAAAACACAAAATCAAACATATTAGTCATAGGTGATTTCATCGTGAGACAAACTGATGTCCCTCTTACTGGACTGGATAAGTAAAAGGTCATGGTCAGCTGTCTGTCAGGTTCCAGGATCCACCATATAACACATGCACTCAAGTCTCTCAACAACAGGTACTGTTATGACTCTGTCATAGTCCATGTTGGTGTGAATGACTTGAGATGTACCTCTCTGGACTATATGAAGAGAGACATGACTGAGCTCTTGGACTATGTGTCTCAGGCAGGTATGTCCATAGCCTTAAGCAGCATTTTACCTTCACCTAGGATGATGCCTCAATAGAAACAGAAAATGGATGACTTCAATAATTGGCTTAGCTTCTGATGTCATTCTCAGGGGGTCCTCTGTCTGTCAGCCTGGGATGACATGATCGACAGACCTCGATGCTTTTCCAGAGATGGTCTTCATCTGTCACCCTTGGTATTTCGGCTATTGGCTAAGGCTCTTGCCAATCCCACAGTGTCTTTTTGGGAAGTATCTCAAGAACAAAATTGCCAATGTAAAAACTCTATCTAAAAACAACCTCAAGGTTATGCTGTTAAATGCTAGGAGACTCAACATGAAACTGCACTCACTGAAAGCTGTCCTCACCTTGGAAGACGCAGACATTTGTGCAGTTATGGAGACCTGGTTCAACGCTGTGGAGAGCACCCCAGCCATAATGGGTTACACCTCCTTCCAGACATTCAGATCTCAAACTGATGATGTCAAAACTAAAGGAGGCACTGTATCAATATTCATTAAAGATAAATACACCTCCAGATTGGTTAAACAGCATGATTCCATGGAGAAACTTCAGGTGCAATTAACTGTTGGTAGGACACCTATTCAAGTAAATGCCAGCTACAGGGCCCCCTCCATGAATCAGGACACCCACTCTGCCTATTTGGATTTACTTGAGTCTATCAAAATACATCCAAACACCATGGTTTTGGGTGACTTTAACTACCCATCCATTGACTGGGTAAATTATTTATGCTCAAACTCATTTGCCCAAAGGTTTCTTGAATGCCCTGGACCAGCTGGTTGACATCCCCACAAAGGGTGCCAACATGCTGGATCTGGTGCTCATCAGTATGGGAGACCAATGTAGCACTCCACTGTGAGGTCTTCCCTGGTGAGATCTGACCACAAATCAGTCTCAGTCGAAGTAACTATCACACCTAACCCCACCACAGAAGCAACTAAACTAAAAAACTCAGATTCTAACCTCTTACAGGATGGTATAAATAGCTTAATTGCACCTCCTCCCTCAGATGGAACTGGCAACTATGCTTAGCTCTACACCAAAGCTTTATACAAACACCTGTATAACTGCATTGACTCGGCCGTACCTGATAGGACCAAAGCAAGCTCCTCAAGGAAGAGCAAACTTGCCAGGTGGACAACTGCCATTAACAGGCTTTACAATAAAAGGAAGAAATTGCTGTCTAAGAGTAAGAGGGATCGAGCCCTCCTAAACTGGAAACACTCCCTCCTCAGCTTAAACAAGCAAATAAGACTTCTTGTGAAGTCCTCCAAAGCAAACTATGAGTCCAAATTAGCTTCCTCAACAAAAAACAGCCACAAGGCATTATATAGTTGCATCCGTAACCAAAAAGGAAAGGTCTGGATTTGTGCAGAACTGGTAGTTAATGATACCACAGTTAATGAGCCTGTGAACATAGGTAACCTGTTGGCCAACAGATTCTGTGAAAATTTCACTCCCCTGTCCCCACCACATGTACCCCATGACATCCCTACCACCCATCTCCTACCTTGTATCTCTAAAGAGCAGGTCATAAATGCCCTCTCTATGGCCAAAGACACAGCATCTATGGGACCTGATAACATCCCAGACTGTGTCCTATATGGGCTCCAACATGAAATAGCAGCACCAGTGGGTACTCTTTTCAATCATAGTCTAAGCACTGGCTTCCTACCAGATGAATAGAAAACAGCCACTGTTATTCCCTTGCAGAAAAGTGGTGCTTCCACTGACCCCAAGAACTATAGACCTATTAGCCTGACTACCCTTATCTGCAAGGCTATGGAGCGAATCCTCCTGGACCTTATCAACAAAGATATAGGTAATTTCCAAACACTTGACTCTACTCAGTTTGGATTTGTCAAAGGGAGATCATGCCTGCTAAATCTGCTGGACTTCTTTGAGACAGTGTTCATACAGCCTACCTGGACTTAGCCAAGGCATGTGACACTATCCCCCATTCAGGCATCATTGACAGACTCACCCAACTAGGCATCAACCCTTATTTCATTTAGATGGGTCAATAACTGGCTCAATGATAGAACTCATATAGTCAAAATAGGGGAATCCACCTCAAACAGCAGATCTGTAACCAGTGGTGTTCTACGGGGATTAGTCCTGGGACCTCTGCTGTTTGGAATCTGTTTCTCCGAAGTACAAGCAAAAACTAAAGTTTTGTGGCTGACAAAGTTTGCTGATGACAGCAAACTGGGAGCATTCATAGAATCTCCAAACAATGTCAACAGCCTACAAGAGGGTCTTACAAACAAATTATTGGTGCCAAAGTCATGGCCTTCAACTCAATGCAAAAACATGTATTATCATCCCTTTCGGTAAGGGAGATGCTCCTGCTAACTACCACATCAATAACAAAACCCTAGGTATGCACTCAGTGGTGACAGACCTGGGAACACAGGTTGACAACAACCTTCCCTTTGACCACCATGTCTCCACAGTAGTAAGAATGGCATTGTATATTGCTCATCTCATAAGTAAGGGCATTGCCTCCAGAAAGAAAGAAGTTATAACCTCCCTGTACTCTTCTTTCATTAGGCCAATAACTGAGTACTATGCTCCTTTTGGTATGTACCTTTCTAAGCACCTCTAACAATTGGAGAAACCATAAATGTTCCTCACAAGGAAAATTCAAGGTCTTCGCCATCTGTCCTATGGGGATCATCTGAAATCACTGTCACTTTATTCTGTTTCATACAGACTACTCAGAGGTGAGCTCTGCCTTGGATATAAGGCAATCTCTGACCCTCCATTATTGGGAATGCTTCATATCTGAAAGTCAAATGGTACACAGGTTACTTACTCTAAAGACCTTAACCTGGTATGTGACATTAATAAAGCCTGCTAGAGGAACAGTTTTGCCTCCCAGAGGTTACTGCACCTTTGGAACAGACTTCAACTTCATGTCAAACAGAGCACCTCACTGACTCTCTTCAAACACAATCTGGACAACTGGATGGGTGGCCATAAATTCACCCCAGGGGTTCCACCTGTGTCCCTCTTAGACAGGGGTAATAGGTGCTGAGCATGCAAATAAAGGTAAGAACTTGGCTAGGTTTGTAAGGACTCTAGGACCATTAGCCTAGTAACTTCATATGATCCTATGATCCTATCATGAGATTTTGATCAAAATGAGAACTGAGTCAGAACCATCCAATGGCATGGGTTTTTCTTGGTAGGATATGGCACCAGAGAACTTAAATGAGGAAACTGAAATGTTGACTAATGTACAACTGGGAAGAATGGATGCAGCGGTCAGACAGAAGAAGAAAAATTAGACTTTTAAAAAAGGTAATATAACTAAAACTATAGTTGAAAAGAGAACTGATTTGGCTCATGACGATGTAACAGAGCAAGAAGTGACTAAAAAGCAGTGTGTTTGGGAATGCAAATAATTATTTTATTTTATTTTACATTTGTTAACCGGGAAAGTCCGACTGGACACAGGTCCCTTTTCAGCAGAGGCCCGGGGAGTAAAGCTCCACATACAGTACAGTACAAGTGAGGATTTCATTTACATCTGTTACTACAATTCAACATGCAACATTCAGATAATAACATCTTGTTTTCAGGAATATGTATAAGGACATAACAGACTAATTTCAGTGTATAGTAGACAGAGTTAAACATTTCTGGTATGTCTACATTAAAGCATGCAATAATCAGAATTTTAACATCTTGTTCACAGGACAATATACAAATAAGTTACAGACTCATTTCAGCATATAGTAGATAGCTTAACATTTCTGGTAGCCAGTTTATACGCAGTACATTGTAAGATTGAGAGTAGTACAGTATTTGTGAAAAAGAAGTAGAAAAAGTTTCTAAAGTATTATTGGTAGTAAGGTTATTCTATGGTACTTTGTGATATTAGTACAGTATTTGAGAAAAAAATAGAAAAGGTTTGAATAGGAGTTCAATTTGACAAGTCCATGTGTTTGGGGTAGAACAGATATACCTGGGTAACTACTGGAAGTTGTTGGTGAACTTTAGCAGATGAATTCATGCAGTCATGCAACAGTGCAGTGGTTTGGCTTAACCTGGGGTGACACAGGAGGAGAGACAGTTGTTTGAATAGTGGCTTAGGAGGAGTCTTTTAAATTGGGAGGCAGAGGTTGTAGTAATAATGTGATTTGGAAGTTGATTCCAAACTCTGGCTATGGTGCAGGCAAATAGAGCCTTACTGGCATCATTTCTGTGTTTGATGACATTTATAAAGTTTTGGTTACTGGATCTTAAGGTTCTGGTGGTTGTGTAGGGCTGAATTAGATGCTGCATTGATGGGGTTTTGTTGGGCAGGTAGGACAATTTGTGTACTGCAGAGAGTTGATTAAGTAACAGTAGTTGGGGCAGCTTAAGCCAGTTAAGCTGCTTTAGGGCAGGAAAATGGTGAGATCTATGAGGTGCCTCTGTTGCGAACTTGGCAATCTTGTTGTAACAAGATTCCATCTTGTTAAGTTCAGAATGGCACAGATTTGTCAGTATGGGGGAGGCATATAGTAGAATGGATAAGAGGTGGGTCCTAGCGACTGTGGATTTTGTATTTCTGGTCATGAAATGCTTGCTTCTATAAAGGAGACCCAGCTTTTTGTTTACTTTCTTGATTATTTGGGCTATGTGAATGTCAAATCTGAGGTTGTTATCGATAACTACCCCTTGCAATTCTGTGTGAGTTGCTGGGGTGATTGTGATGTCATCTTTGGAGTTTATGATTAAATCATTGCTTAGCTGTGGAGTTTTACCAGGACCAAATAAAATTAGGTTGTTTTTTTTCAGGGTTAAGAAGAAGTTTTATATTGATGAACCATACTTGTGCTAAGGTAAAGTTTTTTTGTGTTATAGTTAGTAGTTCCTCGATGTTTGGGGTGTTACTTATAATGATGGTGTCATCTGCGTATTGTACTACTGTGTTAGAGATTGAGGATGCAGCTATCTGGTTTGTAAATAGGGAGAACAGCAAAGGACCAAGAATGGACCCTTGGCGGACACTGATGGATACTGGTAAAAGGGAGGACAGTTGGTCTTGCCATAGCACTGCTTGATGTCGACCTGATAGGTAGTTACTAAACCATGATATAGTGGAAGAGTGTAAGTTAAGGGTAGTTAGTGTTTCAAGAAGCATGCTATGGTTTACCATGTTGAAGGCTTTAGATAAGTCTAGGAATATGTCAGTATACAAATTGTCCCTTGTTTCTATGGTGATTAACTAAGTTGGAAAAAGAGAGTAGTGCTGTGGTGGTGCTATGGGAGGGTCTAACACTGTGCTGAAAATGAGATAGTAGGTTGTTTTTCAGGAGGAAATGCATTAGTTGAGAGTGTACTATTCTCTCCAATATTTTTGATAACGGTGATAGAATTGCTATTGGACGGTAGTTGGTAAGCTGTAGGGATTTGCCTCCCTTGTGGAGTGGGATTATATGTGATATTTTCCACAAGGTGAGCACTTTTGCTTCAGTTATGGACCTGTTTATGAGAATGGATATAGGATAGGCTATGGCCTCAGCTGTTATCTGAAGGAAGTCAACTGGGAGTTTGTCTGCTGCTAGTGTGGTTGGTTTAATTATTTTCAGGAGTTTAGTGATGGGTTTAGTGGACAGTGGGTGTAGGGAAAAGTAAAATGAGTTGTTTTGTTCTATGATGTGGGTATGGGTGGGATTTGATATGAGGTTGTTAATACTATTTTGGGTGTTGGCTAGAGTTTGGATTGTTTCAGTAAAATATCTGTTGAAATGTGTTTGGATATTAGTGTGATTATTTGGTAATACAGGGGTGGGGGTGGTAGATTTTCCAGGGTGAAGTAAACTATTTATTGTGGACCAGAATTTCTGTGGGTTATGAGCAAATTTGTCTTGCATGGTTTTATAGTAATTGACTTTGTCTAGTTTAATCTATTTTTTGGCTTTGTTGTGGAGTTCTAAGTAGATTTGTTTCAAAGAGGAGGTTTTGTGTTTATGAAATTGTACCCAAGCTTTGCCCTATCTTTCATTATAGTTTTTGTCTCTTTTGTTAGCCAAGGGGCGTAATTAATTTTGACTCTAATGGTTCTGGGTGGTGCATGCTCATTTAGGATTTTGAGGAAGGCGGAGTTAAAGTATTGCACCACTTCATCTAGAGGTAGGTGAGTTAGGGGAGTCCAATTACTGTTTGCGTTGAGTAAGTCATTAGTTTTGAGGTCCCTTTTGTTGCGTATTATCTTTAGAGTAGGGAGAGTGGTATGGTGTGATCTGTTCCTAATAAGGTAGGTTGCTTGGTGGTCACTTAGACTGTCTGGGAGACAGCCTGAGTGTTGTGTGAGATTAGGATTTGATAGCAATATCAAGTCTAAAATGGACTGGCGTTTGAATGTCTTATCAATTCTAGTGGGGTCAGAAATAATTCAGGTGAAACCATGTAGGTTTATATGGGAGGAGGGGTTGTGACTGGAGCATTCAGCCCAGTCGATATTAAAGTCTCCTAGTAGTATGGTTTCCTGTGGGAGGGAGGTAGACATCCAGTATAGCAGGTTTTCCAGTATGGTAATGTTATTGCCTGGTGGAATGTAGGCACCTGCAGTAATAATATCTTTTTTGGAGTTTAGTTTTAGTTTATCAAATATTACTTCTAAATATTTTGTATCATGGATATTGAAGTCAAATTGTTCTATGTTGAGATGATTTTGGAAAACTATGGCTACTCCTGCACCTTTCTTCCTTGTTCTATCATTACGTATCATCTTATACCCTGGTGAAGTGATCTCATTGTCATGGTGTTCTGACTTAAGCCAAGTTTCAGTTAACACCACTATTTCTGGTTTCTATAAGGCTAGCAGGGCAGGTAAGTCTTGAAATTTGTTGATAATACTTCTCACATTTATGTTTAAGAGGAGGAGAGAAGAAGTAGGCCTCTGGGATATAGCATCTGTTGGATTTAAATTAGTTTTGTCTAAAGAGTTTGGACCTGGATTAGGGTGTATATCTCCACAACAGAAGAGATTATGGAGAAGGTGGAGACAGTCTATGAAGTTTGTCTAGTATTTTTTCCTGATTTTGGGAAGAGTGGGGGTTAGTTTTATATGTTGATTTGGTTATAAGAGTATGAAAGAGGATGAGAGGAGATGAGGTTGGATGCTGATATAGGGAAGTGTTTTAGTTTAATGGAAGTAGTTGGGGAATCTGTTTGCCATTGTGTTGTGTTGCTCATATAAAGTTCAGTGTGGTATGAGGTCAGGATGGTGAGGAGCAGTAGAGATAGAGTGGTTAGTAGGTATATTACTAGTCTTAGAGGTTGGGTAGACTGTGGGGAGTGCATTTTTTATGTTTGTTTAGAGGGGTGGTATGAGTGGGAGTAGAGAGTAAAGGTGTGTAGGAGTAGTATCTATAGCTTTTGTGATTGGGAGCAGGTAAAGGGTGAAATGTTTGGGGTGTGGTGAAATGTAGTGTATGGGGGATGATTAGGTGGGTGGGATTGTTAATTAGTAGAGGGTGTGGTTTGTAACTATAAGTGTAGTCGTTATGGGGTGGGTGGGAATTGGGTAGTGTAGGGGAGCGAAGTGAGTGGGGCAAAGCACAGTCTAAAGAAGCAGCAGCAGTAATCAAGGAAACTAATCAGTGTGAGTGGTAGGAGAATGCAATATAGGCACGTTTAGAGCCTTAGGGTTTACTGGGTAGCTATTGAAATAATGGACCACTTTGATTTTTTAGCACAAATCTATGGGTGGGGTGGTTAGATACTAATCTAGGAGCTAAGCTAGAGAGGTGAGTTTGGGGAGTCTGGTTGGGAAAAGGGAGGAACTGAGTCTGGAGTAGCTAGTGGAGAACTGTGTGGGTGAAGGAAGGCTGATAGAAGCCAGATGATGAGACAGTAGAGGTTTGAGGGGCAGTTACAAATAGAGATAGGTGAGCAAGGGAAGGAGGTAGCTGATAGAGAGGCTATGTATGAGGGATTAGTGGGGAGGAGACCAGTTTAATGGCCTGAGAGAACCCAGGTGATGGGGACACAGTAATGATTTGTCACTGACCAGGAGCACTAGTTCCTCAAGGCTCACAGAAGACAAATCAGGACAGGGTTACCTATATTTACTATAGCAAATACATTATTCAGTAACTGCACTGTTGCTGAAGATGAGTTCCTCTGGTGAAGCAGCACACCTGAGGGTGTGGGGGTTCTTCAGTTTTTGCTGGGGATTAAAGAAAGTCTGATTTAAGTGTCAGGGACCTTAAAGTTTAAGCACTAATCTCTGATCGTATCACTGATTTTCTCACTGTTCACTTGTCGCACGTCTCTCCACTCTCTCGCTCTCTCCCTCACAACTACAGCACAGTAAGAAAACATGAGGGTAACAGGACTAATCAGCAGCCATGTCACCTACTTGGATTACATTACAGGCTCCTGACTTCACAGTACTGTCAGCTTCCTATTTCTTGCAGTTAAAACCAGAATGACTTCTGGGCACCTTCATTGATGCCTGCGGTCTTCCCAATCATGGATATCTTCAGGTGGGTTAGGTATTCCCTGGACTAGACAGCAAAAGCTCCACTTTTATGTATAAGTTTCTACAAACCAATTGCTGAATGAGTGTAAGTTTCCTTAGGTACAAAACTACCTGGGTTGTAAACAGAATTCAAAAGGAGTGTCTCTCTGTGAATTCATAGCCGGTGATAAGAACGGAATCAAAAAAGAAGAGACTATGCACAGATGTTTCATATGGGATAATGCTATTCGTTCTTTAGGTGTTAAGCCTGAAGAAGTAAGGTAATTTATTCTCATTGGAACTGAATCATTCTGACTTTTGAGATTTTAACATAGCTGAAAAATTTGTGATGGTGTTTAAAAAATGTATGTTCTGAGGAATGATTATGTGGTTATGAGGAAAGAAAGAATGTTTAAAATAAATTTGTGGGTATAGTTTAGTCCAGGAGATGTAGATGAAAATGAAATAAGAATGCACTTTGACTGGCAATGTAAATCTGTTTTTGAAATAAAAAATGTGTTACAATGACAGAAAATTATGGAATGGGGGCTGGGAAACTATTTGGATGTGATGGCTGGGAATTTTATGCATTTGCCAAGCTTTGTAATTATTAATGGAAAAAGAAGATGCTGTGATATATTGGACAACCAAAAACATATTTTTTCACCGTGGTTCTCAGGATCACTTAATCAGTGAATGTTCTAAATGGAGATGTTTTCAATACATGAAAGTGGGACATGAAAAAAAACGAATGCTTACTAAATGTCAAAAATGTAATGAGATAGAGCATTTCTGGTCGGATTGTGATAAAAATGTGGAGGGGCAAGAAAAATTGACAAATATATTTAGTTAAGTGAAAAAGATGGGAGTGAATTAGGAGCAAATGATGAAGCTGTAATTTTAGAAAAATCAAGGGTGATGGGGAAAAAATTATTTGTGAGTTTAAGGCAAGAAGATATGGGGGTATAACAAGAAGAAGATGTAGGAAAGGGTAAGTTAGGAAAAAGAGTAAAATGAATAAAATTAAACTAATGAAGAAACAATCTGCAAAAAAAGGTAAAGGATGCGTTATGTTTTTTCCAAGCACCTTTATTGAATTATCACTTGTGACATAGGCAAATTTACATTCATAAAAAGTAATCAGACTATATTAACACAACAAACATTGTAGTTCAGACACACACACATATACACATATATATATATATATATATATATATATATATATATATATAGCTCATATAACCTGAGCAATATTACATAAATTATTTAATTCCTGCCTTTTTTAAAAACAAACCACACTGACACAATCCTGCAAGCATTTTACATCACAAACCATATTGACACACTCCCAAATGCAAACATTATACATCACTTACAATCTACCCAATCTTTCTCATTCAAACATACCCAATTTTTCTCACTCAAAAATTACATAGCTCATTTAAGTCCTGCCGCCTATTAGACCTCATTCCTATTAGACCTAATTCCTCCCATGTATGTAATGATAATTTCTTTCAATGTTAATAGTATAATTAATGATAAGAGAAGATTATGTATAATTAATTGATTTAAGAAGCAAATAAGTGATATTATTTGCTTACTGCATATTAGACTATTTAATAAAGAATGAAGGGGGTGGGTTGATGTTATAATAGAGGGAGAATTAACGGGGAGTTTTGGGGAAAATGTATGTTTTGAAATTGTGGTCATGGTAAGGTGACCTGAAATAACAGTATTAGATTTTATTGTTATTAAACTTGGGAGATGTGTGATTTGTGATGTAAGGAAATGTTTGATATTTGGAAAAGTAGTAGCTTGTATGCTTACACACAAATAAAGAAAATGGAACATTTATCTGTGGAACTAAGGAAATATGTAAGTATAGATATGGACATGATTATGGTTTTGGATTTAAACTGTAATTTGAGAAAGATGGCAGGCAAAATTACTAAAGACATATTAAGTTGTAGATGAGTGGTTAATGGCAGAGTACTGAACGTAAGAAAAAAGAGAGGCTATAGGAATAAGAGAGGGAAAATTAAGACTGAGATAAATTATGCAGTTTTTATCAAAAAGAATTGCAGGAAATGTTGTGGAGACTATTGGTGTTGAATTTGTGGGCCATTCTGCTATACAATCAGTTATATCAAGCAGTGGGAAATTAATAAATGAAGGAAAAGGGAATATGAGATTATAAGGGGAAGTTTTAAAATAAAATTTATTCAAAAGGGAGATGGATATACTGTGAGTTGTTAGATTTTTATGAAGACTTTTATAAATGGTGGGTTGTTTATAAGGAAAAACTATAGAAGGGAGTTAAATTACAGATTTTTTAAACAGAAATATGAGGAATTGATATGTGAATATGAGAAAGTATTAAATGGAAATAAAGAGAAAGAAATGAAGAGAAAAGGCACTGAATAATAAAAATATATAACAAAAATATGTTCAATGATGTTTAAACAAAAGCAATTGTTAAAATGGACCAGTGGGAATTGTCTCCTTTTTTAGGGAAAATACAATTGGAGGAAGGGCAACTTGTGTCAAGAAATGGAAAGGAGATGTATGTAAAAATATGAGATATATAATGAATGAAATGGAGCTGTATGCTAAAGGGTTATACAAAGAAGAGAATATGGAAGGAAAATATTTTGGAGGGTAAGGAAAATTGTTGACTGTTTAAGTAAGAAAATAAATAAAAGGACAATAGTAAAATAATATAACAGATCTTTGCAGGGAATAAAAAAAATTGACATCACCCAGACCTGATAAGTTAGGGAACTAATTTTATAAAGAGATGAAGAAGGAAAAAAGAATGTTAAGAATCATGAATGACTGACTGGAGATAGGAATACAAAGTAAAAAGTTGTGCTAAGTGATTATAAAGTTTATACATAAAAAGGGAGAGAGAGAGAGAAGAGAGATAAGAAATTGGAGTCCATTAACTTTGAATAACACAGATTATATTTTTTTTAATAAGACTAACGCAAAAAATAGTAAGTCAGATTGTTGGACAGGTGGTTGGGGAAGGCGGATGAGGTAATATGGAAAGAGAATGTAAGCATATGCTAATAATAGCAAGAGAAGTAGTAGATAATATTAAAGAAGAAACAAAAGTAGAAGAGTTGCTGCATGTGATGTAGAGAAAAGAGTATACGATTAGTCATAAATGCATGTTAGAGATTACAAGGCTTTATGATTTGGCTGATAGATTTACAGCACTGATTGAGTCTGTGCACGAGAAATCATGTGTAAGAGGAAATGTGAATGGATACTTTACTGAGAAAATTAGGATTAGTAAGGGGGTTAAAGCAGAGTTATCCCTTTAGCAATATTATTGTTTCCTGAAGAAATTATTGGTTTTAAAAGAATGAAAGTGCTCAACGTATTTCACATATTCAGTTGCTTGACTTGGTTCTCCTTTAGAAAATGATTTAGTTGTGTTGGAAGTTTGGAATTAATGTTTTGGTTGCCAGTCACATCTGATTTTCATAGTAGTATTAATTTTGCATTAGTTATAAAATCAGTAATAAACATGGCAAGAATAATAGTAGGTGAAGGGGAAATAAGTTTTGAACCTGGATTGAATATGACAATGTATATTTCTTTTGCAGATGGTTTGGTGATCATTGCAAATGGAAAAAATGGATAAAAGAAAGTATAACAGAGAGAAGGTGGAACATAAGTAAAGTAGATTTAAGGAAGAATAAGGGAAAATGTGAGGGATATGTAGAAAAGGAGAACATTGCAGGTTATGTATTTTATTTCACATAGGCAAAGTTGTTAGAGTTGGAGAGAATAGATTAAAAATAGTGGGAAGACATATATGAACAAATTGCAAAAACAATCAATATGTGTAAACATTTTGAGTTAGTTAATCTTACGAAGGTTTATTTAATGTGTTCATACATATTGGGAAAACTTTAAATGCAGCAGCAACACATGACTTAAATAGAATATTTAGAAATTATGTTACAGATTATGTTTAGTTTCAAGTGGGGATCAAGGCTGAATCCTATTAAAAGGGGAGTGGTGTATTGTAAGGAAGAGGAGTGAGATCTAGATCTGAAAATCCTATAGCTTGTTTAGCTTCTTTATGTATTTTTGGGATATTTCATAAAATAAAAAGTGAAAAAAGATTGTGTTGGAAAATTGTTGTGATATTAATATAGGAAAATTTAGAAATTTGACAGAAAGAAAAAATGGACTTGATAAAATAGGATATTATGATATGATCAGAAGATGGAATTTAAAATGGAAGGCAAATGTTAAGAATAGAAAAGAATACTTTGAAAATATAATGGATAATATTATAACGTGAAGCCTCAGGAAAATAAATGAAAAGAAGTTATGAAGACAATACAAGAAAGATTAGAAAGATTTAAAGATTATTTGGGAATTAAATATTTTCTATGCAAAATAATGTTAGAGAAAATTCCAGCAAAAGCAAATATGAAATATAAGCAAATAAAGAGTCTGTAGTAAATGTAATGTTGAAGAAACAGTGGAGCATTTTTTGAAAGACAGTTGTAGGATAAGGCAGTGTGAGTTGCATAAAGATGTATGTAAAAATATAAGTACAGACAAGGTTATATGTAGGTATTCTGAAAGGGAGGAGAAAAGAAAGGTAGATGTAATGGACAAAGTGAGAATTAGCTAATTTGGATTACCTGGAACATGAGATGGAAGAATTGTTGTATAACCAAATATGCAAAAATTGGGGTGCTGTTAATAAAATTAAAAAATGAATGTGGGAAAAGGGGTGGGAGTTGAGATGAAAGTTTTCTTGAAGATGAGATGTATATATTATTTTATAATCATGACTATCTGTGTATACATATGCTTATAAGGATGTGTATATAACATAAAGTCCCTACTCTTTTCAATAGGTGTTGTGGGATCTTTTACTCCTACTACCAACTCAAGCAGATGTGGCCTCAATTTAATATCCTTTAAAAAAGACAAGAATCTCACTGATTGCAAGCAATATTTAATATGTGTTTCAAGTATTGCAGCTCTGTGCTATAGAGGGATAAGGCCTGACTGTGACGCAAACAATCCAAGTGTGATTAACTACCCCCGCTCTGGTGACACAGGGCAGAGAGGTAGTGGGCTAAGGCTTAGCAGCTTAAGTCAATGTGCCTGTCCAGATGAATGGACTAGGAAAGTGTCTAAAGAGGAGGAGACATGCCCAGGGGTAGGCTGGAGCATGGCGCCCTAGCTGCAGACAGAGTACTGCTTATTTCACTGTGGGTGGATGTTTGAGTGAGATAGTGTCACTGACAGTGATGCCTGTTGCATTATGCTTGCTCCAACCATTCAGGGATTTGCTTTCCCTGCATATCAGAAAATCCTCACTTCTAGCCACTTGTATGATGCCAACCCTGGCTCACACCACTCTTAAAGGGGAAATTCCGGTATTAGGGGATATATGGCACACTACCTTTCTCTCCTTGGAGAAGGATGGCTCAGATGTATGGCTAGAGCAGGATTTAGCCAGCTCCATGCCTGCACAAATCAGGTGGAGAGGATGTTTGAAAGTCTTAAAGGTAATAAACCATAAGGTCAACCTTGATATGGAGTTATAGGGCCTACCTGTAAGTTTATAGCCTAATTCTGCCAGACTCTCTATGCAGATAATAAGGGAAGAGAAAGGAATGAACAAATAGGCTAAAAAGGAAATGGGAGGATGTCACCAGCAGTGAGTAGGTGGCACACAAGTGCAACTCTCTTTCTATATATCTGTCCAAGCTGCATGAATATAATGAAATCTGTCATCAGAATCCTAAGACATAACATCTGTCATGTTTTCTATTCATAACTGGGAAACAAACATCATAATTTTGTCTGCTATTGGCAGGCAGACAGATTCCTGCCTTTTTTTATTATTTATAACATTACTAGGAAACAAGTAAGTGATGTTATTACATTAAAACAGGATACAACTATGTTGCAGAAACAAATAAGGACTGGATGATTACAAGACAACCACAGAAATACACCTGTAATGGAGATACCAAATAGTTTCAGCAATCACAACCCAACCTATCACATCAGAAAAAATAAACTAAGTCCTTTCATTCCCAAGTCTATTGTCATAAACTGGAACAACCTACTACTGGAGACTATAACTTACAAAATTGGTCATATATGGACATAAATAAAACTAGACAGACATAACTGATGATTATTTGGTAATGCTTAACAACTACCTACTTAGCTCTGTGGGACAATTAAGCATAATCAAAACATTTAATGATCAAATATTCAGCATTACTGTGGAAAAGCAAAACAGCAAGTGTGCAAATAAAAATATATGACAATTATTGGAAAATCAAAATAAAAAATATCTAGCATTACTAAATGGATATAAGAACACCCAACAAAAATGCCGGTGATAATTCAGGCTGGCAAAATAAGAATCCTTGCAAGACAATGAGTAATTACATAAAAGTTTAAGGCTGTGAACTGCTAGCAAGCTATTTTCTGTAGTTGAAGCACATTGTTTGGCTCTTTAGGCAACCATTTGCCTACTGTCTAACTCTAAATAAGTCACTTAACTAGAGTCTCCCCGAGAAGGGAAGTGTGTGTCCAGTGGGTTTATTCAGTTAAAAAATAAATATAAAAAAAAAAATAAGCACAAGCCAGCATCCTTCCGGAAGAATATCAATGACAACATCCGGTAAACCAAGTGAAAAAAGGCAAACCAATGGATCTGCTGGCTCACTAAGGCAGATGAAATACATTCACACATTATTTCAAATCTGTCATGAGCAGGTTCCCAGACACAAGCTCTGATAGCAGCTTAACTGCAACAAATATAACAAAAGGTAATACTTCAAATCAGAAACTAAAATATATATCATCGGCTATCCACCACCACGTACACACTATGCTAACACATATTAAAGGGTCTTAAGGAGCTAAACTGCAAACTGTTTAATACCTCAGATTCTGTGAGTAAAAAAACAGCATTGTCATTAACTGGTGACACTGTTATAAAGCACACTCACTCAGCACTCACAGGACTGAACAAAGCCTGGGTTACAGTTAGTTGTCTTTTTAGTGCCAGGTTTGAGATGTCACAAGAGCTATAAAGTCCTTCTCACCAGATAAATATCATTACTGCATAGAGATAGTCCAGTGTCAATGCCTTTGGTCATACAACCCTAAGGGGCATGCAGAGAGGCATATTAGATTTCACCAAGCCTGTGTCCAATGCAGGCAAGATAATGCTCCTGAGTGGAATCCTTCCTTCACCCAGAATGGTACTATATGCAAAGAGAAGATGACTGACTTCAACAATTGCCCTAATAGATGATGTAATTCTGCTGGGGGATCCAGTAAGTGTAAGTATGAAATGAGATAGCTGACAGACAACATGTGGCTTCCACCTCTTGTTACATGGTTTCCACATACTGGCTAATGCCCTTGTTGTCAACATACTGCTTAAAAGGCAGTATGTTGTCAACATACTGCCTTTTAAGCACATTCTGGCAGCACCTTAAATAATTTTACAGCTGATATGAGATGAAACAGTCTATGAAGGGGTGCTGAAAAGTTATAAGCCCCACCAAGAAGAGAATGATGTGGAGCCATGAAACTTGCTAGTTATTCAGTATATTCTCCCTGAAGTTCAACACACTTGGCACATCGTGTCTGAAGTTTCTGTAACCCTGACAAAAACAGTCTGAAGCCTGGTCAGTGAAATACTGCTCCACTGCTGCAATCACCTCTGAAGCACTTGAAAATTGCTGTCCTTTCAAACTCTTTTTAAGGTATGGAAACAGTCAGATGGAGCAAGATCTGATGTGTAGGGTAGATGGTCTATGCACTCAAACCCCAATTTTGTTAAAACATCCATTGTTTTGCCACTCTTGTGAACAAGTGCATTGTCTTGCAAAAAAAGAGAACTCCTATCCACAGCTTCCCTCTCCTTTTTTCTTTCAATGCTCCTTTAATTGGCACAGCAAATTACAGCAGTATTCTGCATTAACTGGTTGGCCCTTTGGAAGATAGTTAGTCATTACAACACCTTCCTGATCCCAAAACACTGTGGCCATGACCTTTCCTGCTGACCTTTGGGTCTTTTTTTTACTCAAATAATTTTTATTTTAGATATGAAATAAACAACAAATGAATACTTAATACAATGTACTATCATATTACTTAATAAATTAACTATATACACATTTACATTCAGCCTGACATATGAAAAATGAATGATAAGTTATACAGAAGTAGATACATTCATCTTAAGAAATAATTATTTCAAGAGGAGGTTAGACCCATTTGTAAAGTATCAATCAATGTTAAAACTTTTTTCCAAGGAGTATTAGATAATGGCATAGGAAACATTCTTAATTCCTTGGTTTTAACTTCCATCAAGGTTGTCCTCTTCAATAAAAACAGAAAATCTTCTCTGCTAGGTACTATGGTAGAATTCCATCTCTTTGTTATGCATTTCTTAGCAATAGCTAGTATTGTCCAAAGTAAATAGAGGTTAGTTCTATTTAAAACAAAACCTTCAGTCATATTCAGTAATATTAAAGCGTTGGTCATAACATTATTATCTGTATAAATCTCTTGCATAAAATTATTAACATTTTCCCAAAAGGGTTTGATTTTTATACATTCATAGAAAATGTGAGACCAATCAGCTTTATCAATCTGTTGACATCTCCAACAAACCCCATTGATAGAAGGATTGATTTTTGAAATTTTATCAGGAGTTAAGAAGGATCTATAGAGGAATTTCCAGGTAAATGTTCTCCAATAATGAGAACATGAAATCAATTTTACTGAGAGTAATATATCCGATTTATTTTCTGGGGTTAATTGAATCAAATATCCTTTAATCATAAACTGCCAATATGATGATTTGTGTAATGTTTTGTAGTTGTTTTATTAGGTTATATAAGTAAGAAGTTCCATTTTTCATATTCTCATTATTATATATAATTCCAAACAGTCTGAATATGAATTTAGGTGGGGTTGAGAAAGAAGAATTATTTATTATCCTACATAGATCCTTGGAGTATGTCAATATATTATGAAGTATTAACCATTCATGAGAATTTAATTCAAAAGTTGACATCATATATTGTATATCTAATACTTGTTGATTTTTTTATACAATGCAACCAACAAATTAATTTTTTTCTGTTCCCAAGAGATGAATATGTCCCTATGAATTCTATCTGGAAAGTGTTTAGTAATACTGAAGGGAATTAATGTTGTGAACCAGAACTTTAAATCCATATTCATGTTTATAAACTTCCTAAAATGATCAAATAAATGATTTATTAGATTTGACCTGGTTCGTTTAGTTATATTATATTGCAAATTTAAAGTCAATAAGTAACATCATATATTATCTTTATCCTTTGTAATTGTATTTTAAGTAATTTGTTTTCATTTATTATTATAGTTGTATGTAACATTTTCCAGTTGGAGATATAACTAGGACTAATCCATTCAATCACTGTTTTGAGTAGAGTAGCTCTTATATATGATTCAATGTCCGGAAAATTTATTCCTCACTGATCCCATTGTCTAATATGATGGGCATATGCAATTTTATTTCTTTTAGCATAGCAATAGAACCTTAGGAGTATTGCTGTTATTTTCTTAAGATTGGTTTTCTCAGGAATTAACAAAGTAGCTTGTACTGCATACAAAATTTTGGGAAGAAGAACCATTTTAATCAGCTGTAGTCTATCTTTGAAAACTATGAATAGGTTATTATATTTGAACACTAGAGAATCTATTGTATCCATGACCTTTTTATAGTTAATATTCATTATATCTTGTATATTCTTACACATAATTATCCCCATGTATATTAAAGTTGCTACTTGTTCACCTATGATATGATTCTTGTCTATTTGTATATCATTCTTCTTATTTAATAATAAATATTTAGATTTTTGGTTATTAAAACTAAGACCTGAGATCTAATGAAATTTCTGTATCATAATATATAGTTAATCTAAGACTTCTTTAGAATTCAATAGTGTAAGAAGTATATCATCAGCAAAAAGCATGATCTTAGAATTATATTGTCCAAATATATTTATTCCTTTTACATTCAGATTATTTTCTATTAATATAGCCAATAGCTCTATAGCCAATGCAAATAAGATGGGTGACATAGGGCAACCCTGTTTAGTACCTCTTGTAATTTATATAGCCTCTGAGGTGAAGGGTCCTATTTTTATATAAGCTAAATTGTTTTCATAAATCTTTTTAATGAATGTTATAAAGGAGGAAGGAAAGGCATATTCTTCAAGACTTTTAATTACATAATCCTAGTTTAGGGAATCAAATGCTTTTTCAGTATCCAGACCGATTATCAAGGCTTCTATATTTTCTTTATTTAAATAATTAGTGTCAATATTCTTTTAATGTTTTTTTTTGGGGGGGGTACATAGGAATTTATCTTTAACCTTTCCAAGGCTATATTAGTTTTATGGTTTAATATTTTGTTATATAATTTATTTAAGTCTTCTATTATCTTCTTGTTTTCAATCAAATTAAGTGACTTTTGGGATTTATATAATGTGAGATTTCCTAGTAGTTCTTGTAGTTCTGATTCCCATTCCTTGATTCTATTTTTACACCAACTAATCACTTTCCCATAAATGTAAGCTTTAAGTGAATTCCAAACCATTACTATGTTCACTTCTGAGTTGTAGTTTATATCTAGAAAGACATTAAGTTCATTCACTGACCACTGCTTGAATTCCTTTATTTTTGTAATGTACGCAGGAATTCTAGATATAAATGATAGTGGTTTAAAATCTATTTGTATTTTTAGAACTAATGAATTGTGATCTGATAGGGGACATGGGATTATTGAGAAAGAAGTAATTTTTGCTTGAAGATCTTGAGAAATGTATATTTTATCTATTCTGGTTTGAGTACCAAATCGATAGACTTGGTGAGAGAATAATAATGAGTTGTTATCTATAACATTAAAGGTATCTATCAAGTTTAAAGATTCAGACCATCTTTTTAATAGTTTTGCAGCAGCTGTTAAACGTGGAGATTTTTTATTAGTAGTTTCAGAAGTATCTGTAATACAATTAAAATCTCCTCCTACCACTAGATTACCTTTAGCTATATGTATAATTTGATCTAGATGTTTCTTAACTGTTTGTATCTCAGTACCAGGAAACCAGTATAGGTCTACTAATGTCCACAATCTATTATTATACTTCAAGATGACTATAGCCATAAGACCATCATTATCTACATATTTATGTATTACTTCAGGGATTAAGAATTTTTTTTTCCATAAAATTGTTACTCCCCTCTTCTTAGATTTAAATTTAGAGCATGCTAAAGTCATATGATCACTTGGGTCCCATATGAAATTATCATTGTTTTTGAAGTGGGTTTCCTGTAGAAGAATTATTTGGGCTCTATTTAACTTTAGGTACCTTAAGTTAGATCTCTTACTTGGACTATTTAGGCCATTAATGTTTTAAGATAAAGAAAGTTCCATATCAAATTATTCTGAAGAAGCAATTGAAGTACCATTATCTTTATCTGGACCATCCCCTCCTCTAATAGTAAAATTATTAATTTGTAAACATTCATCAGTCCCAGTAAAGCATGTTATCACTAAAGTAATCATCATGTTTAAGTCAGGCTTGGAAAAACTAATTAACGTCCTAAAAACTAAAGTAAATAATGAAATTAAACTACTTTGAACATTAATCCTTACCCACCATGGAAGGAAATACATTCCTAGTCCAACAGATAGATGCATCTAAAGAACTATCACTCTAGCTTCCATTATCCATTCACTAGAGCTCCATATATACAATATTAAATATTAAAGGAGTCTATTCACTACAATTATTGTGTTTTAAAACATTAGTTAGCAGAAAAAATTGTTATATACATTCTCAACTATATGCTGTCCATCTGTACTTATAAACATGTGAATTCTATTATACTGATCATTAAATTAATTCAATTTGTTTGTATCGACATATGTTTCCATACTGGAAATAATAATCATTTGTTTGAAGCACACAAATTATTTAAAATCATAAACACAAAGACTTGCAGCAAGTAACCTAAATTTTGATGATTACTACTTCCTGTAACAGATAAGCATATATTTTCAGATACTGTGCATTAAACCTAAAATACACTATATAAACTATATGACAACATAATATAAGCATTAGTTTTATCATGCTTTAGCAGTCATATAAATTATATAATGAAATGCTTTCAAAGAATTTAATGTAGTTATATTTACAAAGTGATTTACAACATAACAGTACCATGTATATGAGTCCGGATGTTACAGTATTCTGAATGCATAGTTTACTTAATGTTATATTTGTTAAATATACTACAAGTATTAAGCTTTTTTAAGCTTTTTATTCTCATTTATAAGATGAATCTAAATAAAGATTTCTCTTCTCTTTCCATGAAAGATATGTTCATGCTTAAAAACAAGGAGTGGGCTCATAGCCAATGAAATCCTTTCCTACTCATTGCTATGACAAAAATTAACATCTCAATAGCTTAAGAACAGCTTATGAGAGTACATGTACTTTGTGTGAGCTTCAGTCCTAAAAATCTTTATTTTTAAACTAACAAGCTCTTTTTTTCCTGCCCATACATTTCACTGAGAGTATACAACCAGTTTAACAATTTCCCCTCTTTGCACTTCTATCTCCCTCATGGCAAGGTCAATATATAATTAACCAAATGGTCATTAAGTAAGACACCACATACACCGTGGGACAAGCCATCATCCCTCCCCAAACCAGAACAGACACAGACCTGTAACCCATGCAAACAAATGAAGACATAGTTTCAAGCCCAGCAGCAAAGCAACATCATTTCCTTTGACCTATCACACTGATGTCTCATCACAAGAGTGCGGAAGCTCTGCCACTTAATTATATCGCTCCCACTCAAAGTGGCCGGGATCCCTCATCACAGCATAGTTCCACATAAAGTACATGTTAGCTGTATTCTGCACTCACCCATAGATCATTTCCTGCAGTCAAATCTACTATTCCTTTAAAAAAAAAACATTTCAGCTTTATCAGCGCCACAAATAACAGTCATCTATCTGTTCAGCTGTGGTCAGACAGCTCTTGACAATAACCAAGACTAGCATCAGTACATTAAAACAAATAAGCTTCACTATGAAAAGACTTGGACTCAAAATGAGCCCACTATCCAACAACTTTATTTACGCCAGCTATGAGTAAATCAACCCCACATCACTTCAATGTTAATTAACACCCCAGTTGCATTACTTAATTTAATATGGACGTAATTCACAGTTATCACAGACTTGTCAGAAATACATTCTAACAATTTTATTGGAGTGTCTCTATACAGTTTCATTGGATTTAAAGGGATAAAACAATTAGCGACTAGAGTTGATTTTAGCCACAGTAAATATCAATAAGAATTTAATAAAAGAAATAGTTAACAAATAAATAAAGAAGGGACCAGCAAACTGAGCACTACAGGTTACATAGCATAAATATTAACTTTGATTATACTAAATTGTATTTAGTTACTATGTCAAACAGTCAATCCTCAACATATGTTTAGAAGTAGGAAAAAGAAGGAAAACGAGAGAAACATAGAAAGACATGAGACAAAAGGGAAAGAAAAAGAAATATCAGAAAGAGATGATTTAAAACTAAAATATATCTAGATTTGTAAGTCATACGTGAAAAGACATAGGAAACATACCTTTTCAAGCTTAGAGGTTTTGAAACATATTAAATCCATTTCAAAGTTTTAATGGTTAGGTTACAGTTGATACTTTGAGAGATTTTACAGATGTTGGTACTTTAGATTCTGTTTTCTACTTCTTCTTTTTGACATCAGTCCAGCCATTTTTATCAGTGGTTCTCTTCAAGGGCGGGGATGCCCATTCCATATCTTCTGAAATGGTTATGATGTTGTTGTTTTTGATGAATTGTAGGGCTTCTTTCAGAGTGTTGAAGGTTCTCATCTCACTTAGGTGCAGTATATTTATTTTTGCAGTGAAGGCTATTTGAGCTTTAATATTATTCTGTTTTAGAGTTTTTATTAGTGGCCATATCTTTTTCCCCTGTTCCAGCACTTTAGTGGAGTAGACGTTATCGAATCTTATTAGATTTTGATTGTATTTAATAGGACTTTTCCAACATGCTGTTTTTAACACCAGCTCTTTGTCCGTGAAAGATAACATTTTATTATAATTGACCTTAGTGGCACAGAGGACAATGATGGAGTTGATGCTGACATTTTATTTCTTAAAGCACGATGTGCCTTTTCTATGCCAAAAGAAAAACCTTCTTTAAGATCTATAACCTCTGGAATCCATGAGTTTAAGAAGGATATAACACCCCCTCCTTCTGTTTTCTACAGTAAACCAAAAATCCTGATGTTAGACCTTCTTTTCCTATTCTCAATGTTATCTAGTTTATTGGATAGCCAGGTATTTTGCTTCAGGAGAAACTCTGTGTTTTCTCTTCTTTAAGCCTTCCATCAATGTCAGACAAAGAAGTTTCAATGGTTGTTATCTTTGACTGATGTTGCTGAAGTATTTCTTTGAAGATCTCTGTTTGTTTCTGAGAGTTCTCTTTTAAATCCTGTAGATTAACCTTAAAAATCATCAATTTTTGTTGATAATTCTTGTAATGTGGTAGTCACCAGTTGTAGTTCCTTTTTTAGTGCCAGATCAGAATGAGAATTCTTCAGGTTACTCATCTCTCCAGTTGCTGTATGTAGACTCCTGAATAATTTGACAGGAAATTTATTGTAAAAATCCACCAAAACTTGTATTTAGTTACTTTAGACTATTAACTAAATATTTGTAGTAGTTTAGTTAGAAATAAATATTATAATTTCCTGAATTTAATACTAGTTTATGGAGCTCCAAAAAATTGCTGCCTTCAGTTAGGCATTCAGGCTCCACCCCCGACTTTTGGGTCTTGAACTACTTTCGCCTTGGTGAACCTGAGTGCTGCCATTGCACAGAATGTTTTTTGTCTCAGGATCATAGTGGTCTAAGCATGTTTCATCAACAGTAATTAGTCGTTCCAAAAAAGTTGGCACCAGCTCAAAGAAAATGCTGCAAAATCAACTTGGAAATGTCTACTCGACGTATTTTCTTGTCAGCATTAAAACATTTGGGCACCCACTTGGCTGACAGCTTCTGCATACTCAGCTGCTCGTGGATTATAAACCCAACACATTCCCTGGATATTTTTAGTGTCTCAGCAATTGTTTTAGCCGATATCCACCGATCTGCCAAAATCAGATCATGGACATGGTCAACAATTTCAGGATTTGACACCATTTGAGGCCTCTCAGAACTTGCTGCATTTTTGGTCTCAAAATCTCCACACTGAAAGTTTGCACATCATTTCTTCACAGTTGAGTAAGAAGGGCACTTGTCACTCAATGCTTATATCATGTATTCATGGATTTCCTTTGGAGTATTCTTATGCAGGAATAGGAACTTCATGACAACTCGGAGTTCCACAATTGAAAATTCCACACTTTTCAACACATTGTTCAATCAATGATATGAAACAATGTCAAATAATATTATGATTCTGCAAATTGGCACTTTACAAGATGAAATAACCCTCTTTTCATCTACAGATGCAAAATAATGCTCAGAATTTAGAAAGATGGTCGAGTTTAGAACTTTTCAGCACCCCCTCATTATTATTTTACTAAGCAGAGCATTCAATAAAACTATTTAAATCTACAATTGGCAGTCTGTTTGGTGGCATGGAGTACTGGATGAGAATGTCTTGTAAAGACCTCTAAGACAGGTCTTTAGTCAATATAATATACTGAAGCACTGAAACATTAATAGACAGCCCGATGAAACAAATATCAATGTATTAATTTCCGGTATTAAATCTGACTAAATATTTTAAATAATATTGCTATGATTTGAAATCCAATTCTTTTCACATTTATTTACTTACTTTGATTACCCAACATATTTTTCAACCTCAAAATTGTGCCCAGCATTTGATGATATAACTATTACACTAAAACACAATGTTAAATGTATAATATTTTAGAAAGTACTTTCACGTGCATAAAAATACATGAGCCTATTTGAGAGGTGTGTATTGACACTTTAGGATGTGCATTGTACAAGTATAAAGACATGCACATAAACTTGTAAGGTACTTACTCTTCAGGTTTGTGTATCACAATACATTATGCAAACAATTAGTCTAAACCATTTAAAAGTCACATATGGTATACTACACTTACTTAGCACCACCTTTATTGGGTAAGTCATTAGATTTTATGAAGATTCATAATAGAAAGAAGGGATATGACGATGTAGGTATGTGTTGTAATCGAGTTTGCGTCTTGATGTATACTCCTTACACGAAGTATATTAGAGATATTTTAAGACAGCATTGGAACTTAATAACAGTAAATGACGATACAGCTTCCATTTTGGGCAATTATCCGAGCTTTGTATATAAAACAGCACCCAACATTAAAAAAAATTATTGGAGAAAGCTTCTAAACAAAAAACTGTACATAATACAAAGCTCTCGATGGGAACTAGAAAATGCGGTACTTGCAAACAATGTTATGCCATAAATGAGGTAAGCAATATTAAGTTAGGAGATATCAACAAGACTAACATTAAATGCAAAGCAGGAAATTGCAGCACCAAACAAGTCGTATATATATTGCTACATGTTATGCCTGCAGCGCATTCTATATAGGCAAAACAGAGAGAGCCCTTAGGAAACGAGTATATGAACATATTTATAAGATAAAGATTAAAGGCAATAACAATGCACTTTATAAACACATATCCATATATGGTGAATCACATGGTTTTAAATTTGCCATTATAGATTACGTAGAAGTATTTACTTATGGGGGAAATTGGAAAGCACTTTTAGACATGAAAGAAAGTAAGTGGCAAATTTTGACAGATGCCATTAGGTCACCTGGCATAAATGAAAATATAAGTATTAAACCATTTTTAATTATGGCATAGATATATCATGGATGTTGCCATTGTATTTTGATTCTTGTTGACTTGTTACAATTTATGAGCATTAGTCATGCAAGTTTTACCATTTCACTATTACATATATTTGGAGTATGTTTTAAGATGAAGTTAGTATGTGCAGAGTGTATTTTATTTACCATAACAGTTTTTTATTTATTTACATTGTTATTATATTTATATTGTCATTTATATTATCATCTTTTATATCAGCACACTGGATCTGTTGAAATGCTTAGCTGTTTTTAGCATAGTAGTACATATATATGGAGTTATTATGGCTATGTTCCTTTAAGAGCTCCATTTCCTTTTGAATTTTTGGCGCCAAAAAGGTTATTTAAATGTGAACTGGAAGTACTCCATTTTGGTTCTGAGGAAGTCTGATTTTTAACAGATGAAAGCGCTAAACCTTATTTTTAATAAAAGATTTGTTTTTATCATTACGAGTGGATGTAGCCTGAATTTTGGTGGAACAGTAGTGTTGGCTATACGTGTGTTATACTCTGTTCGAGCTGTGCAGAAGTTACTCTATTTTACCAGCTAGCCTTTTTCCTTCTACAGTCGGTTTCTGGTGTTGGTTGGTTCAGTTGCTTTGTGTCGTTGGCTGGTATGAAGGAGATCACAGAACAGTCACAAGCTTCATTGAACAGAGAAGAATTTACCAAACTACAGATGGAGGTATCTTCCCTTAAGTCTGAAGTCACCAGACTTATTGAGTTAGTGGGCAGGTTGCTGATGTCCCCCAAGGCAACAGAAGGAGCTGGATGTGAGCTTACATCTACTGTCAAGCATACACTTATTACTACAGGTGTTGACAACAGTACTCAGATGGATATTCCTAATGGACAAGTGGTTAATACAGAAGAGAGGGGTTCTATGCAGGACCTGCCGTCTACAAATTACAGGAATATGAATATCAGTCCCACCTTGGAGAATGATTTTACTTTTGATTTTAGTTTATTTCACGCTAGAGAAGAAGCCGAACGATAAGGGGCGAGACCTAAACGCCATAATGGCATGAAAACTTATTCTGCTGTCACCGGAACTTGTACTGAACGATTAAAAGGTACTGTTGATAATAGATTTGTATCCAGCTTCTTAGGAAACAATTATCATAAACATAAGAAAATCACTGGACATGTGTCAGGTGGCATGAACAGGACAGTGGGTCAACATAATTATGACTGTCTTGATTTATTTTTAAGGGATGAATATGATTTTGGTACCGATGTTGAACATGGTAGTGGTCAAGATGAAGCAAGACAACATGACCCTTTTAAGGGCTCGATAAGGGACTCAACTAATTTGCTTGGAAATAAATTATTAAATATAAAGAATGTTAAGATAGACAATGCATATTTAGCCAAGTGTATTTCTTTGCAAATAGTGCCTAAAGGCCTTAGATTTTTTTAAATTACCTATGGGCCTGGAATACAACATAGGTACTATTAATGTATTTAATAAAATGTTTGATCATTTTGGCATAGAATATATGAATATGCTTATCAAATTCAATGATGAGAAATTGTCTACCCTGATTAGAGAGGTTGAGAAATTGAACCAAGATATAGTAAATGATATATCGTTTACACAGTGGAAAGATTTATATGACCAACAGTTCTATTATGCTGAACAAAAGGCCAAAGGAATATTCAACAGGAAGAATAAGAAAATACAGAGAGATGTAGAGTTATATTACCAAAATAGAGCTTACATATGGCTACAGGACAGAACTTCCATTGACAACACAGTATATAATAGAAATAGATGTAAATATTTCAATAAGGAAACTAATTTTCAGGGGGACAGATTTTACCCCGTGGCAAAAAATCAAATAAAATAGTTAAAGCAGATAAGTTTCCTAAACAATTTTTAGTATGTGACATACCTCATAGTATGCACATGGTTGAGGTTGATAGTCAAGATAGAAAACAGTGTCCAGAACATAATGATAGGAATAAAACCCAAGTGGAAAACATCATTCATACTTACAATGGGTTTAAGGTGTTTAATTATACTGATATGAATATTACACCAGAATTTTGTACACTATTCAGTAAAGGTATGAAATTTATTCCATCTATGGGTTTCCAACTTGTGGATGTTATTAAAGAAATCAAATTATTTTGTCAAAGACTCAATTTAGCTATGCAGTTTAGAGAACATAACACGCAACAAGGACCGACTGAACATCTTGGATTAAAAAAGAAAAGTACGTATATACCCATATCAAATAATCAAGTGGGTAATTATAAGAAGATGGTGTGTCATGATATTTATAAATTTAAGAAAAAATCTTAAGACCAACAGTAGTTATAAGCCAGATAATGAGGACAATTTAAATGAAGTAGAACGACAATGCTTAAATCAATTTATTAGCAATAAGGATATTAGATTAATAAAACCCGACAAAGGGGGCAGAATTGTGATATATAACACATTTGATTATGTTAATGAAATGCATAATATTTTGTATTCATCAAATAATTATGAAGTAGTATCATTAAATGAGATTAATATTGGTTACAAAAGAATTGATCTAACATTAGAAGAATATTTTATTGATCATAGAATTACCAATGAGATCTACCAATATTTAAAAGCTGAATATCCGACTCTGGCTACTATTATAGGAATTCCCAAAGTACACAAGTGTATCACCCAGCCTCCTTTTAGGCCTATAGTTTCTGGTTCAAGATCCAAAACATATCCTTTAGGAGTCACCATTGATAGATGGGTAAAGCCTATCTATGAAAAAATCACTCACTTAATAAAGGATTCTTGGACGTTTCTTAGTCAGCTTACATCAGACATATGGAATAAGGATATCATTTTCATCACCATAGACGTCGTGGATCTTTTTTCATGTATCCCTAAGGATATAGGTTTAGAGTATTTTAGTAATAGTCTGAGAAAGTTTTCAAACATGGACTGGGACCTCATATGCCTTATGGTAGATATTATGGGACTAGTTTTTGACCATAATTATATACATTTTCAAGGTGAATATTTTAGGCAATGCAAAGGTGTGGCTATGGGGGCCTCTTGTGCCCCCGTTTTTGCCAATCTTGTTATGCTGGAATGGGAAACAGAATATGTGTTCAAGAGCCAATTTTATGCCAATATAGCATATTATACACGATATTTGGATGATTTATTCATCTTATGGAAGGGTTCAAAAGATGAGATCAATTTTTTTATGGAATTTATTAATGGCACAACTAATTTTTTAAAGTTCACTCATAACATCAGTGAGAGTGGCTTAGCATATTTGGACACATATATTAGCCATTCTGATAAGGGATTTATTTCACAGATTCATAGGAAGGAAACCTTTTCAAATGACTATATTGAATTTAATAGTTATCACCCTCCCCATATATTCAGAAATGTTTATAAAGGACAATGTATTAGGGCAGCTCGTATGTCATCTACTAGAGAAATCATGAATAGGGAAGTTGACCGAATAAGTAATATGTTTAGTAATCGAGGATATCCCTCAGCACTATTATCACAAGTTTCCAACTATGTGAAGAATGAATGGGGTAAAAAATTTCCACCTTTATTGGGTAAGTCATTAGATTTTATGAAGATTCATAATAGAAAGAAGGGATATGACGATGTAGGTATGTGCTGTAATCAAGTTTGCGTCTTGATGTATACTCCTTACACGAAGTATATTAGAGATATTTTAAGACAGCACTGGAACTTAATAGCAGTAAATGATACAGCTTCCGTTTTGGGCAATTATCCGAGCTTTGTATATAAAACAGCATCCAATATTAAAAAATTATTGGAGAAAGCTTCTAAACAAAAAACTGTACATAATACAAAGCTCTCGATGGGAACTAGAAAATGCGGTACATGCAAACAATGTTATGCCATAAATGAGGTAAGCAATATTAAGTTAGGAGATATCAACAAGACTAACATTAAATGCAAATCAGGAAATTGTAGCACCAAACAGGTCGTATATATATTGCTACATGTTATTATATTTATATTGTCATTTATATTGTCATCTTTTATATCAGCACAGTAGATCTGTTGAAATGTTTAGCTGTTTTTATCATAGTAGTATGTATATATGGAGTTATTATGACTATACCACACTTACTTAGCACAGAAGCCAGATCTGTAGCAACCAATACCCTTCTTCTCAGGTGAGAGGATAGTTTCTGGTTATTGCCTTACAATACCCAAAAATAGTAAATTACTGCAATAACTAACTAACTAACTATGACCAAGAATTCCCTTCCCAATGAACATTATTGCACTGCAATTGAAAATTCTGACTGAATTCTGGTCTCGGAAAGCATCATATTCTTTTTAAATACTCTGATCTTCAGACAAATAAATGAAAATTATCATCTACCATTATAAGTTCTAGTTTAGAACCAACACTCCAGAAAGGTATACCACTGACTTTATCACCTTTCATAATACCAATGGTAAAAACAAAAACTTTCACTAAGACAGCCTTAGCCTGGAAAAACCTCTCCAAAACATTAGAGACTCTAATAATCTAAACACATTCAGAAAAATATTAAAGAAATGCAAGAACAAAACAAATGCTTCATTTATCTGTGTTAAACAAACAAACACACAAACTATTTAAAAGTGAAATTCAAACAACCTTAGTTTATACACAAGCAAAAAATGGACTAAACGTCATCAGAGGGATAGCTTTTGCACAAGTTAAATAATATAATATATTAATAGCATATAATTCCTGCTAAGACATTAATTTTTCTCTGTATGCTTCCAAAATGTTCCATATTGTACATGTCCCTATATACATAAAGCTCTGGAACTATCAAACAGTACTAAGACATGGCATTATGTAACAAGAATGCTGTTATTTATCTTGTTATTGCTTTTATGGCATTTGTCATGCCTAAAAAGGGTCCTTGGACCAGTGTACCAACGTGTTCACCAAATATTAAGTAAATTAAAAAAAAAAATAGTAAACAAATAAATAAATTGCATGCTCATCTGCATTTTCATAGTTTGGGATGGATGTGATATTTAGTTATGTTTTACATATAAATATTTCCAAACCTACTTTTGAATTACAGTGCATCTTTTAATTAAAGGTGACAAAGGTTATCACTGTGCATTCTGTGCTGTAAAAATGTTCACAGATTGCACTTCTGGGGTTGCTAGCCTGCCTTCTTTTAAATACGAGGAGCTGTGATACTTGAAGGCATTGTTATTAGCATGTAATGCAACCTCTTTTATTTCACTTTTTCTTGCTTTTATCGTGCTGCACTAGAAAAAAATATGCAGATTTCATCACTGTTTTGCAGGTACACGTAGCTGGTAAGGAATTATAGGTCAAATGTTTCCATAATATGATTTTAAATAAAAATGCACTCTTTTTCTGCAGCTGTTGCATGGACATCATTAGCAATTAGGATGTGATATTTTCTGATACTGTCTAGCAAGGAAACTGGATATGCCTTTTACGTCTACAGTTAAAAAGAGGCATCAGTTTACGTGATGCTGTTACTGACTGTCAGAGTTATCTAGAATCTATTTACAATGCCTTCATTTACAACAATGATATCACATTGTGTCACTGCACTACAGATACTGATAGGAGTCAGGTGTTAACCTTTTCAAGGCACATTTAAGGTCTTTAGTGTAGTATGCTAGAGATGGAAGATGTCTTGATACATGGTGGCACTTTTCATGGATTCTCATCATTTTCATGTTTATGTACTTGCCCTGTCAAACATTTCTCTGTGCCTTGCTTAAATAAAGAATTATAACTGATATATGGTTTAGAGGAATCATAAATCCTGGTTCTCTGAAAAGATACGTGCTGGGTTTAGAAAACTTTGCTGTGTTGTAGTGAATGACCTTGCACAGTCAGTGGCCATGTGCAGGGTGTATGCAATTCAGAAACACATTTACCAGCAGCAGGAAATGCTGGGCATCATTGCTGGCTTTGGTTTATAAAAAATGCCTATATAATTAGGTGATAGTAAGCAACATTATTAGGATGAATGGTGTCTTGTATACTAATAAGGCAAATCAAGATGGTGGAGTGATTCAAAAATGTATCAATGCAGTGCTGCAGAGCTGCAAGAATTGTTTTAACGAACACAGCAAAATCTCCACGTTTATGCAAAGAAACTGGAAAAATATTAGGGGATGCCATGCCATTGCATTAGTCAATGTGTATTTGAAAGAAGCTGTAATTGCCCCTATGAGCCATGACTGTGCGTGTTGACTGGGACACTGTGCAAGACATTGTGGACATGTGTGGACCTTGTCTACAGCCCTCTGGCATTCATGGAGTATCTGTACTAGTGGATATCAAGGTAAATGTGGCTTTATGCAGAGTCTATAATAGAACATCGAATGTTCAAAATATCAAATGCTCTAAAGAGCAAAAATGCAGGACCTCGAAGTGCTTTTTTTGAGATCGCAGTACAGTGAAGATCGGAATATTTGCCCTTTCCTTACTGTAGTGCGATCTCAGAGTTGGAATATATATTTAGCGGAGGGGAGGGCACAGCCCCACACAATAACAAGTTTGAGGTCCTAAGTTTTCACCCTTTAGAGCGTTCGATATTTTAAACATTCAATGTTCTAATCTAGACTCTTTATGCATACTACATACAGGGACCTTTCAGTGACCTACTAGGGACACATTGTGGTATCTCAAACATCTGCCTTGAGAATACTCCATCAGTTTCTCAATGCCATGATTAAGCATGTGGGGAGCATATGTGGTTCTCATGCACCACAGAGGATAGAGGTGGAGGCAGTCATAATATATCATGGCACTGGAAAGGAGAAAGCAGCTTGCACTTAACGTTGACCTACATTAATGCAGACACACTACAGTAAAAGTGATGCATGCAAAACCAACCCCAGATATTGGCTGGACTCACTATGCATCAGACATAGGCAACCAAAGTAGCTGCTATAAAGGGCAGGGTGCAGTCATCATCATTTGCACAAGTGCAGGAGGGAGTACATGTGTGGATGCCTTTCACAGGGAAATGTGTGTGCACTGAGGAAGCAACACTGCACTTGTGTGTAGACTATTTGGGAGTATCTGTGTGGGGGCATTAAAATAAAATGCTTTGTGAAGGGACACTTTCACTGGATGTCTGTGTGTCTGATGTAATGGGGCTGTGGTGGCAGGAATGTGTGTCTTCTGGACACAACCTCAGCAGTTGTTGCAACACTGCATATTAATCTACTGAACAGGTGTAGGGCAAGCATAGTAGAGAGCTGACCACCTTGTGAATGCATCCACTCATGAGATCTTTCTCTACCAGAAGTTTCACCAGTCATACCACAGACCTGGCAAGGTGTCAGCATGCTGCCTGACTGTGAATGATGTCCATTATTATACGTGTCACTGCCATGACCCCAGGGATGGCCTCTTCTGACTGTTGACATCTTCACAATAGATGTAGCTGTGGAAGTGCAAACACCGCATGAGCACGATCTAGGACATTTCATGGCCATTATGAACACCATGCACGGTGATAGTGGTGCAATGGTTTGTGGACAGCACCTCATGCTCAGCAAGTAAGTCTTTGGAGAACATGGCATGTTCCAGTATGTGATTTAGTCTATTATAGCACTCGTACATACAGTACATGAACTCTCAGAGGTCATCTCTCACACCTTGAATGAGCCTGTGTCTCCATGAATGCCCTGTGCATACACTGCATTGCAGCCATTTACACAACATCTTCAAGAGAGGACAGCAACCATGTCTGCAGTGAGCACCAGTACTCATCCTTGTGTGTCCCCTCAACCCAAGGGGGCTACGTACAGATCTTGACATATTTCAAGTAGGAGATAACACACTCCTATGACAGCTAATGTCTCTAGTAACCTGTCCTCCTAGGGTGATATCTGTCTCTTGTGTATTCACAGGCACAGAGGCTGTGCCTACTGAGTGTGTTGGGGAACCAGTGGTCACCTTACCTGTGTATAAAGCATGCGCTATATTCCCTGACTGTGCCACCTTATCTCCACCATAATCATCAGACACTGCAGATCCTCCAACATCAGGTGGTAGCAATTCAAAACTGATGGTGCCAGATACAGACTTGTATGTGAACATAGAAAAGCACAATAGCCTGAGTAAGACTGACCCAGCACCAGAAGCATATATCAAAGTCAGGTGTAGGAACCATAGTGTTTGAAAAACAATAATTTAAATAGCATATGGTTCAGCAGGTGAAATCCATGAAGTTCCCATTTGACACAAATCAGGCAGATTTAATAGACTAGCCAGTGAGTAATGGTTTAGAGGAATTATGTTACTGTTACAGACAAAGAGCTCTACATGCTTGGCGTATATATTCTTGGTACATAAACTTTGCAGCAATATCTAGTTATGTACTGTGAGACCGTATGAGGAGTCACTTCCTCTGACAGAGGCTACAAACTCCTTTGTCTCAGTAAGCGGTAGATGAACACATCACCCACAATCCACTGAGCTACCTTCCTGTACAAGCAGAAAGTTTGTTTTTATGCAGCATGAGTAATGTCTGTGGCCTTGTGGTAGACCATGGTCACTGACAGCATTAATGTCCACCACCAGATCTAGCTATGTATATTCTCAGTAGGCCCAGTCAGCAGCATTTGACCCAAAGAGCTGTCACCCGTGGAGATGGATGGCCTGGAATAGCACTTCATCCTCTTCCTTGGAAGACTTCATCTTAGAAGTAGCTTTTTCAGCAGACTATCTTTGGCATTGCTCTATTAAGTATGAATAATGTGTTATTAGCATGGTGGTCAACAGTGGCCCAGAAAGTCTTTAACAACACTGTTGTCTCCTTATCCATATACCATGCTGCTGGTGTATCTGTGAAAGCCATAGGTTACTTAATGGAAGCCACACAACATTATTGAGAAAAATGGTTACCACACTATCACAGGCTTAACATTCCCACTTCCCAAGGTAATACAACTGTTTCCTCTCATTGTTAAAAACACAATTGCACATGTGATAAATATATAAGCTTTATAACAGATAAATGGTTTTACAAAAACTAATAGCAAAAGGCCAGACTGGGTACTCTCACATATGCTATTGGAGTGTTTTTCATTAGGATTAAAAATCCTTCATCACAACAATTGCCTTACTCTTGCAGTGTTCCTCTCAATTCAATTGTTCAATAATCCATTGAAGTATTAGTTCAGCTATTTCACTACCTAGTTAAATAAGACAGTAGCTCATAGTATCCACACTTTAAAAGTGAAGCTCAGTAAGGAGCACTTTCCTTGCAGAAGCTGTTATCCAATGCCTCTGTGCAATTAGTGTAAGAATCACCTGTTGCAGGTTGACATGTTGCTGCTCTATGAATTGTTTGCAAGTCTAACAGCATTAGAAATAACTGACGGAAGCACCTAAATCTTGTTTGCAACATAAATACAACAAAGTTAGAGGGACAGGTGTATGTTTTAGAAAGGGAGTACTCCTGCTGTGGAACAGGTTTCCCATCCATATGAAGCAGAGTTTATGCATGACTCTATTCAAACACAGCATAGACCAGGGGATGGGGAATCTGAAATGTACCCCTGGTCTGGCACCTCTGCCCCTGTTGGACAGAGGCAGCTTGTTAATGTTATGCCACCTAAACCAAACTTGATGCCCCTGGGCAATTTATCCTGTCATTTACCAATGGGAAAACATGGCTAGGCTTAGAAAGGCCTTCTGTGGCCATTAGCTTAACAATCACCAACGAGCGTATATCTGTAAGTAGTAATAATATGGCTTTAGAATAATCCTGAGTCAATACAGATTTTTTATATGGATAGGGTGACTTGTAGATAAAGTCAAATGAGATGGAACAGGAGAGGGAGATGTTTGTAAGGACTAGGTCATGGATGTTAATACCCCTAGCTGGGATGAGAACAGTTTGCACTAGGCACCTCATAATGACAAAGTTGAGGAATCCCTGGTTGCAGTTATTGGTCAATATATAGGTTTACCAATTAAAAAGTAGTAATTAAAGCTTCTAATAAAATGACATTAAGCTGGATGGGCAGCTTATCAAGTTGATTTAGGTAATCAGTATGCTGTGCGGGGAACAAAAAAGGGGAGTTATACTTAGCAATAATGCAGTAGGCAGTTTTATTGAGATACACTAGGACCTCTAAAAGCTCTAGGTTGGTCTCATGCAACATCTGCTCCTAAATGATGGGTGCTTAATAAACACAGATATGTCCCTGAGGTTTTCAGTGGTCCTAAGTGCTTGGTAAGAACAGTACACTGGTAAGCATAGAGTGTTATCATTTTTCTGAATGTCAGGTGGACAGCGAGAGAGAGCGATCCATCTGTGTGTGTGTGTGTGTGTGTGTGTGTGTGTGTGTGTGTGTGTGTGTGTGTGTGTGTGTGTGTGTGTGTGTGTGTGTGTGTGTGTGCACGTACATATGAATTCCCCAGGTTTGATCAAAAGTCTTCAGGTATTATTTCTGGCGTATTTGGTCAACAGTTAAGTCGGTCATTAAACAGAATGACTGTAAGTAGGTTTATGTAATAATTTATTTTTTGACTAGGATAGTTCATACCTGACATTGCCTATTTTCAACTGACACCCAAGGTGGTATTCATACTCAGGATATTTGGCAGGAACACTAGGGAAACGTTCCTACACTCTGACAGAAGGCACTTTCCACTTCCTGTCAGGGAGAATACAGATGAGAACGATCATTTCAAGAACGTTTTTGAATCCCATACACTCTGGAAAGGGAAGGTTTGGAGATGGCTGTATCCCTACTGGCAATGAACATTTTGTACAATCATCTAACATTTGTAAGGTACAGAAATCACTGTCTATGTCCTCTGGATAAATTTTGTTAAAAAGCTGAAAGAGAAGAGGCATTCCATAAAGAAGGCACGCAGGAGTCTGAGGACATAGTAAAAGTGCTTCCTTTCCCAGAGTTGACATCACTATACATCTGTAAGGGACAGAAGATAAGAACATTGTGAAGCACGCAGAAGTCAGGCAGTCTGCAAGACAAAAAAAAAATCAGCAAATACATTTTCCATATGTGTAAGCCGACAGAAAATAAATAAGTGAAACTGGTTCAGAGAGAGGAAAAATAACTTTATAGATGGAATTCCTGAAAGACCAGCCACATAATATATATTCTTTTTTCACTCATTCATTTTTAAATTACTAGGTTAATTTCAGGGTCATGAGATAGCTTGAACTTTTTTATTTATTTATTTGACGTTTGTTTACCAGGAAAGTCCGAGTGGGTATGAGTCCATTTTCATCAAAGGCCTGGGGAGAAAAGCTCCACAGTACACATTCAACAGAATTTAAAAAATTGAACAACGGTTACAAATATTAAGACAATAACAAAGTAGTACAATATATGAATACATTAAAAGAAAATATAAGGCAAGCAAAGTTAACCATACATTATATACAAGACAGAAGAGAGTTCCTAATATGCATGTTACATGATGATGCATGAAAAATATATAAATAAGTAATAGGTGGTAAAAGCCGTATACTCTAAGGCATATAAGACATACAACAGTTTTTTTTTATATTTAAGTTATATAACTTATCACAACATTCAGGGCTTTTAGAAATCTGTGACACAAGGAATTCACAACAATGAAATATGCACATGATCTTACTTTTGCCACTTCTTTTCATATTGTTGCCATTTTGAATAAAGAAAGCAATGTTCCAAATCTAAGTATGTCTTAAAGCCTTGGAATGATTTTCAGTTTCAGAATTTGCCAACATGGAAGAGGCACAAACTATCAGTACAAGTTACAACTGAGGTCCTGACAGCTGAAGATCTAAGAGCAGAAATCAGTTGCATTGTGCTGGCACCTTTGACTTAAAATAAAAAAAAGAAACAAAACTCCTGATTAATTCAAGGTCTGGAATGAGAGGTATACATTTTTTGTTGGACTGAAACAGGAGAATTAATAAGTTGTGGATGACAAAAATTATTTTTGTGAAAAGCATTAATGGTGTATAACATTATTCTGACTAAACAAAACAATATCATTTTTGTAGAGACCATTTGGCATAATGGTTAAGGTCTTTGCCTCCCATGCACAAGGCACAAGGTTTGATCCTGACCTCTAGTCAATGCCTGTTTGAAGTTTGCATGTTCTCTCTGTGTCTACCTTCGCAAAACATGCTGAGTGTTTCCATCCCAAACTCATCAATAAATGGAGCTGTGGGCAGTGACACAGACTCTACATGGTGTCCTATAGGGGGAAGAGTTGTACAGACCAACTGCTTTGGATATCTACCATGGTGCACAGTATCCTCAAGATAGGAGAACACAGACCACAGACTGCACATAGAGGTAGGGCTAGCCACTAGACAATGTAAAATATGGCTCTAGGTGATTGACTAATGCTAAATGGGCAGGAGTTACTGGTGATAAATGGGTTGACCTGACCAGGACTCATGCTAATGGTGGGAGGGGTATATGTGCCTTTATTAGCTAATGGGTTCCCACCATAAAGTCAGATACTGGCTGTCTGGTGTCTAGTTACCCAGCAGTCCAGCAAAGCCAGGAGGCCAGACTAGAAATGGTGCAGGGAATTGGGGGGAGATAGAGGCTTCAGAAGCAGCAGAGGGCTATCATCACAGATGGCAATCAGATCTAGACCAGTATTCATAATCTCAGCTTTTGCCCCATTGCTGCATCCAGCAAGACAAACATGATGATAACATATCTAGAACAGGATTTGAGGATTGCCTGAGCCCACATAAACTCAGGGCTCTAGCACCCTAAGAACAGGAGGAAATAGATGGAGCTGAAGAAGAATGTGGGCCTCAGAACAGCAGATATGGCTGAGCCAACACTAGAAATAAGGTACAAGCTGGTGGTGGAATGCAGAAGTCCAGGAAGTCAAAAGAAAGAAGGAGTGCAGGAAAAAGTGAGAGAGAGAAAAAAAAAACAACCAGGCACTAGTTTTCTGGAAAGTGACTCCGTAGGTGGCACAAAGAAACTATATCAGGTTGCAAGGCCATACCCTGCATAAGGGATGCATGCTCACTAGATGAAATGAATACTTCCAGCAGCTTCTGAATGAAGAAAACCCTACCACAGACACAGAGAAAGAAGCCCATCATAGAAGAAGTAAGAATATAAGGAAAATAAAGTCAAGGAAAGCAGCAAGCTCAGATGAGACCACAGCGATATGATAAAGATGCCAGAGAAATGGCTCCTGAGGGTATTCGTAGTAGTGTGGACAGAAAGACATATCCTAGATGGCTGGCAAATAAGCATACTCTTGCCAGTGTACAAGAACAAAGGGGACACCCACAGCTGTGGGCAGTACAGACGTATCCCTGTCACATTGCATGAAACTTCTGGAGTGGGTGATTGATAAATAGATACACAGAGTAGTGGAATGTAAGATGGGAGATGAGCAGTTTGGATTCAGATCAGGATAAAGCACATCTGACCCAATGTTTGCAGTGAGACAGTTGAGAAGAAGCTAGAGATGAGGAAAGAGTCTAAACTTGGAGAAAGCATATGACAAGGCCCCAAGAAAGCTGATTTGAGCAGTACTGCAGTTGTTCAAAGTCCCATAAACATTGGTAGAATTAGTGCATGTATGTACAAAGGTCCCAATGACCCAAGTACAAACAGTATTCGGATTCACAGAGGGGTTCCAAGTGGGAGTAGGTGTGCACCAGGGTTCAGCTCTGGGGTTTCCAGTGGGAGTGGGTGTGCACCAGGGTTCAGCTCTGAGCCCACTGCTGTTCATACTAGTGAAGGACTGCATTAGCAAACAGGTTGGAGGGGACAGATCAACAAAGTTGCGGTATGCACACAACGTGGCATTACAGGTAGAATCTGAGCAAGAACTTTAGCAAAGGCTAGGGAATGAAATGCAAAACTGATGGCACATGGAATGAATTAAGCAAGATAAGACAGTGGCAATAGCAGCAAATTGGGGAAATCAGAGGAAGCTGACAACTGAGATAGAAGGGAGGATAGTGGAACAGGTTAAGTACCTGGGAGGAGTGGTGGAAGAGAAGGAAAGTCTGAATGAAGAGGTCAAAGCTAGAGTAGGAGGGGCTGGAGCCAAGTGGCATAGAATCTCAGTATAGTCTATGACAGAAGAATGTTAAAGAAGCTGAAAAGTAAGGTGTACAAGACAGTGGTGCAACCAATATTACTGTACGGTACAGAAACCTGTGAAGTAAAGGCAGAGTAGATCAGAAAGCAAGAGGTGATGGAAATGAAGTGCCTAAGAAGGGTGGTAGGATGCACACTATGTGACAGATGAAGAAATGAGGGCATAACAGCAGAAACCAAAGCAGCTACAATTGCAGAAAAGATCAAAGAGGACAGATTATGGTGGCTTGGGCATGTGTGGAAAAGAAGAAGGCAATCTGGTGAAGAAGATTTGGGACAGACAGGAAGAAGGTAAGAGGAAATTAGGATGTCCAGCAAAGACGTGGATGGATTGTGAAGACGTGGATGGATTGTGTGAGAGAAGACCTGCAACAGTCAAGCATGAGTGTTGAAGATGGCAGGAGTGAGGCAATGAATTGAGAGAGATGGTCACATGATACCCTGACCATGTAGAAAATGGGAAAAATGGGGATGATGATGATGATGTTATTTTTGTGAGAAAGAAGGCATGCACTAAAAGAGGATGTTAGCCCTGCAAGGAAAGGAAACACAATCAACACATTTCTTTAACAACCTGCTATGTGTAAAGTTTGGATCATTTTCATTTGGGAAGGGAGAAAGGAAAATGGCAAAGGGGTGGAACATATAGAAGATGGAGTTTTAGACATGTGAGAAGATAAGAAAGTGGAGACAAAGTCTATGGCCGGTATTCATAGTCACTTGTGCAACTATGATAGGGGCATTCCTGATGCTTATGAGTGAGTGATTATGAGTGGCAAAGGCAAGATTCATACTGGCCATTTACAATAATGTGCAAGACTTGAAAAATAATGAGATGCAAATGGGAAATGCTGTAAAACATAGTATACTAATGACATGGTTTTACAATCCATACTCCAATATCCCTGAGGTACGCACATCCATTGTTAAATACGGTGCCTCATCTTTGAAATTAGAGTTGCAATCCGCAAACTTGCTTGT
Source organism: Protopterus annectens (assembly GCF_019279795.1). Classification (NCBI taxonomy): domain Eukaryota; kingdom Metazoa; phylum Chordata; order Ceratodontiformes; family Protopteridae; genus Protopterus; species Protopterus annectens. The sequence goes on from NC_056745.1 coordinate 154,158,307, forward strand.
CCAAATCTGCACAAGCACATCTCTGACACACAAATTAATTTTTTTACACCAGCAACCCCTTCATTAGTTTGTATTAAGTATGCACAAGCAGTTAAATGGCACAATAAATTATTTTGCCCAACGATGACTACAGCAGTCTGACCATGTATGCACAAGCAATTCTCTGACACACAAATGAATTATTTCCCCCAGTGACCCCTTCAGTAAACATTTCCTAGTAGGCACAACCAATAAAATGAAACATTCACCCAAATGACCCCTTCAGTAATATGTCCAAGTATGTATAAGTGCAAAAATGAAACATTTCCCCAAATAACCCCTTGAAAAAAAGAGAAAAAGGTCATTGTCCCACTGTACTCATCCCTCATTAGACCCATTATAGAGTACAATGCCCTGTTTGGTATGTACCTCACACGACATCTGCAACAGCTGGAAAGGCCGCAGAAATACCTCACTAAAAGAATCACAGGCCTAAAGCAGATGCCCTATGCTGACCATCTAAAAAAACTCCAGCTATACTCTGTGGCATATTGTCTACTCAGAGGCAATCTCTGCTTAACATACAAGGCCATGTCAAACTATGAGCTGTTGGACATGCTCCATTTAAAGAAATCCCAATCCCTCAGAGCCACACACTCCAGGGATCTAAGCCTTTTCATCACAATGAATAAAACTTGCTTGAGGGATAGGTTCCTGACCCAGAGACTTGCCATACACTGGAATACACTGCCCATACATGTCAAGCAGAGTGCCTCCTTGGCCCTCTTCAAAAGGAACCTTGACGATTGGATGGGAGATAGGAAAT
>NC_056745.1:154164111-154231611 GCF_019279795.1 Protopterus annectens
CCTATAATGTTGTCAGTGTTTCAGATTACCAAAACTGTAATCCGCCTTTTAAAGGGGCAAAGCTGGACTTCTTTATGGAAATGTTACATTTTGCAGGACAACCCAATTGTTTTTCCACACAAGTACAGCTTGAGAACAGCCGTTTTTCCAGGTGGAAATGTGGTTGTGATAATATGTAAGTACCGTAAAAACTGTGAATCCCTTTTCAAACATGAATCTTAAAAGTTTTTTTTTTTTTTTTTTTTGTATGAAAAAAATCAGGGTAGATCCAAGCCTATTAGAAACTTCCTGGCTGCTAGTTAGTATATTCCAATTTTTATGTAAAATATCTCTAATGCTTTGAGAATCTCTGCTAATAGATATGGGGAAACTTGCAATCCAGTCTGGTTTACTATCAGAGTGTGCAAACTGTAGATGTAAGTAATAAATCTGCAGTGCTGTAATTGTCAATAGGCTGCCCAGTAAAAACAGGGGTTAAGTCAGGATTATGACTATGAAACAAATTAGAAAGGCTTTTGAAAGAGTAAGAGCACCTATCAGTATTGTCCCTTCCTAATAAAAAGCTGAAGTGGCTAGAATTAGAAGACCCGGGTAGTGAAGAGGTGTGTACATGAGTTGAAAGCTGATTAGAGATAACCTGGGGGTTGGTACTAAAATCATTATGTGGATTGGGTGGTGCAGAAGGTGAGGGAGTACAAGAGGCTGCATCTGAAATAAAATCCCAATGTTGTTTGTTCGATATAAAACCTGACTTAATAATAAGGGGAAACCTGTCATTCCTCAGAGTAAATATTTCATTAAACAAGGAGTCAATTAGTGATCTGGGGTAGTTTTTATCTAGTAAAAAGTCACTGAAAATTTTGCATTCCTCAACAAAAGTGCTATCATCACTAACAATCTGAGATATTCGTATAATTTGACCCCTAGCCAAATTTCTTTTCATGAAAAAAGGGTGCATGCTTGTGAATTCCAAGTAATTGTTCCTGAAAGTTTCTTTTTGGTGGATAGTGGAACTCCAGGTAAGGGTGTCTGTATTAAGAGAGATTTACATGTCCAAAAGGTTAACCTGTTTACCCCAAGCAGACAACTTAAACTTCAGAAATGGAATGCTAGTGGAAATGGAGTCTATAAATTCTAACAGTGGTTGCTCACCACCCTGCCAGACAAAAAGTATATCATCAATATATCTCTTATATAACCGAGTGTGTTTAAAGCCCTGCAAATGTACAAGTATATTAATTTCCCAAGCTGCCAATACTAGATTAGCAAATGCAGGTGCTACTTTGGAGCCCATGGCTATCCATTGACTTGTTTAAAAATAACATTGTCAAAGTAGAAAAAATTCCCATGTAGTACAAGGGACAGAAGAGAATGCATAGTAGTAATTGTAGCTACAGAGAAGCCTGTTTTCTATGTTAAATAAGATTGTAGCAATTTTAAACCTTCAAAATGTGGATATTTGTATATAGAGTTTCAATGTCTAAGGTGACCAAGAAATTATCTTTATGTGCAGGTGGTATAGTGTGAGAGAGAGGTCAATGAGCTATCAAAAAAGAAAGGAAAGGAAAGTATAAGATTAAAAATCTTAGATTTCTAATATGTCTATTGATATCAAAAGTCTAAATTTTAATGTTATTAAATTTAGGATGATGTGACATTTAGTTTTGAAGTGGCTGAAGCCTGAAGCAGTAAAAAAAGAGTTTTAGTTCCTTCCAGAACGTAAGGTTTATTTAATAGGAAGAAGACTTTAGATGGTTGGTTAGCTTGAGCATTACATTTTGTTTGCAGTGTGTTCTTAGGGCTGCAATGTTAATTAGGAGTAAAAGTAATATTAGGATTCTGAACACTATAACACAGGTAGGGTTTTAGTTTTCCAACCCATGCATCACAGAAAAGCTTGTTCATTCTGTGGTAGTCTATGGTCCTTTAAAACAGAAAACAAATACTAGACTTGTGGCAAGAGGTCAAACTTTATTTTTTTTAGTCTGACTTTACATGGGTTAGGGAATTTAATTGTAGCCATGTTTTTTAAAAGTATAAAATAATGGGGAGGAATGTTAAGAAATCAAAATAAATAATGAAACATCAGGTGTGCATGATATGGATGTTGCATATTCATATGTATAAAGGAGAGAAAATGTAGAAGATTTGATTTTTTTTGTAGTTCAAGAATTAGTGCTTGAACAGGACAGAGTGTTAACAAGAATGTTTCTAATCATAGATTATTTTAGGGGGTTCTGAAAAAATCTTTTAGGAGGAAATGTATTTTGGAAAAAATACAGGAAGATTAATGGGTTAAAGCATTAATGGAAGGAATGGACCAATTATGGAAAGACCATGTGGGGATGACACTATCGTACCTACTCACAGGTATGATAAGGGGTATGCAAATGTAACTTAGAATACTATGCAGGGTAAAGAAGGATACAATACGTTTTGAGGAGAAATATGGGGAAGTAGTTAAATGTTCTCAGAACATTGTGGAAAGAAGGCTTATAAAGATTTGTAAAGGCCTGTCACTAGCTGAGTCTTCCAGAGCTCAGTACTGTGTCTGCGTCTTTCTGGAATCTATTTCACTGAAATAGAAGAAAGTGCAGAAGGTTTACGGCTGACTAAGTTTGCAGATGTTTGCCAGCTGATGGTTATCATCGACTCCCCTCCATACACTAGCATTCTTCAAGAAGGTCTGTGTCTGACTAACAGATGGTGCCAAAGCCTTGGTCTTAAACTTAGTGCTAACAAATGCATAATTGCACCCTTTGGGAAGTCAATCATCCCAGCTAATTACCATATTTGGTAATTTGGATGGTCTCGTCCTCCCAGCGTTCATGTGGGTTTTCTCCTGGTACTCCGGTCTCCTCCCACATTACAAAAACATGTATCTGGAGTGTTTCTCCTCAGGCCTCCACTGAAAATTGGCTTCGTTCCAAGTCAGACTTGCCTGGTAAACAAATGTTAAATAAATAAATATTGATATTACACCCCTAAGAGTCAACCTACTTGTCAGGGATCTGGGTATGCATGTAGATAGCAACCTCGCAGTGGTGACGAAATCCTTTTATGTTGCGCAACTTAAAAGTAAGGGCATGGCATCTAGGTTCAAAAAAGTCATTATCTCACTGTACTCCACCATTATCAGACCAATCATAGAGTACAATGCTCCCTTTGCTATGCACCTGATCGTGCATATGCAGCAACTACAGTGACCATAGAGGTTCCTAACAAAAAGAATACAAGGCGTAACAAACTTGCCTTATGCAGAGTACCTTAAAACCTTTTCCCTCTACCCAGTCTCCTATAGATTGCTGAGGGTGATCTATGCTTGGCTTACAAGTTTCCACAAACCCCACACTTACGAAACTCCTACATATTAATAAGTCAAAGAGTACCAGAAATATAAGGTCTACAGAAATATAAGGTCTAGGGACCTGAATTTTGCCTCTGACGTAAACAGAACATTCTGGAGGGACAGACATGTATCCCAGAGACTTCCCCTCTTATAGAACAGACTTCCCATCCATGTGAAGTTGAGTTTGTCTATTATCCAGTTTAAACACAACCTTAGGCCAGTGGATGAAGAATACGAAATTTACACAGGGCATGGTACCCATGTCCCTTACGGACAGAAGTAGATTTTAAATGCCTGGCCCTTGATGTCCTATCTGGATACAGACATTATTCCTTCTGGAAAACTTGACTAGGCTTAGAGAGGACCCCACTGATCTTTAGCCTAGTAACAATTGATGAATCTATGAATCTAAAAAATGTATCAGGATGACAGCAGCTGAATCAGAGTATGGTTGAAAAACTAAAGGTGTGTTGTTCAAGGAAGAAATGTATTGTCCTTGTTGCAAGGACATGAAGAAAGATGACAGATGGATAGAGAGTTTTAGGAATGATGAAAGAGAGGTGTAGGTGAGTCAGAAAGAAATTCTGCAAGTAAGAGACAAGTATTTAGGAAAGTTCTCTGTTGTGGGAAAAGAGAAGGTTAGGAATGTTGGAAAGACATTAGAAGTTAAAATATTAATAAACGCATGTGAATTTTATTTAGAGAGAATGCAGAAGGAAATTACTGTGAGGAGATTAAAGGCAATATCAGAAATAGTCAAAAGAGATTAAACCTCTGAGGAGTATCATATACTATAAGTTTTTTTTTGTTTTGGGGATTTGGAATAAAATAATTCAAAAATATTTTTCAGATTTTAAGTAAATGGCTAGGCGAAAGAGTGCAGAAAAAAAGCAATACACACATATTACTAAATTTATTTGGCAAATTAGTTGCTAACTGGAGGCATTTCACACTATCATAAAGGATTGTAACATTTCAGTGAAATTATTGCAGTATGGTAAGTTGAAGTGATGGAAAAGTTAGTTGAAGAAAATGTAGAACAACATAAAGAAATAAGTATAAGAGGTCAAGAGATCTTCTCTTAATGATAAAGGAAGTAGTGGAATTGACTATGCAAAGAAAATAGAGCACAGCTCTCATGTCTGATATTCATAAAGTCATTCCCTGAGATTCATTACCAATCGCATAGACTTCATGCTAAACCTATGTGATTTAAGCATTTTAGTATGATGTCCTCCCCGCGGTTGGGTAGGCGTTCGAAAGACATGCGTAAATGGGCGTGCCTTCGTTGAAGGTTGAACGTCGAGCTGGCACCTCGGCATTCATCAAAATCTACTGCCAATTATTAGTGGACCGGAGTTCCGCTGTGGCGGCTCCTAACCGGGAAAAGCCGAAAGACAACAACAATATGATGAGTAAGAATGCTAATCAAATATGCATTCTGCTCATTACATCTATACTTTTGCAAACACCTTTTCATGGCCAGCAACAGTGCCCACAACCACGGAAAGGTGCTTGCAAGCACAAGCACAGAATGTAAACAAAATGGGTTGCCTATAAGCAAACTGAATACATGAACTTGCTCTGTAGCCCAGAAATACTTAAGGCAAGTACAGTGAAAGCATTCTGATGGAGGGGAAGTGAAATGGGGAAATGTACACAAATAACATTGGTTGTACTGCAGCAGCAATTAAGAGGGGAGGGGAAATGTGGAAAAATGTATTCAGATACTGATGGCAAATATGCTGACATGTCAAAGAAATGTTTGTAACATAAATGCTGCCATATTGCTGTAATGATAATTAATCTCAATGACAATGCTTGAGTTCTGCACATAAATTAAACGGACATGCCAACAAAGGATGTGAGAGGGATATAAATCTACAGTGTAACAAAGGGTAGTTAATGTGATATTTATTTGTTATTTATTTATTTATGTGCTTGCTTTTAAATATATTAAACAAGAAAATCAAAAATATAACTAAGTTACAAAAAGTGCATCAAACAGGAAAATAACTTGGAATATTGTACAATTCGATGGCTATTAGTTGAGGAGCAAACTTTGATCCATGGCAGAGTATCAATATATAAAGAGATTACATATAATAAAGATAACCCATACACATATTCAGTGATGTAGTGCATTTTAAACAGATGGACTATTCAGAGTACCTTATATAGAAAGCATAAACAAAAGTAGATAACAACAGTAATTTACATATGCCAATTGAGGCAAAATTTGGTATAGATAGATTTCCAAGGGTGACATATTAAGATGGGAGAAGGAGATGAGTGCTGGGTTTGAAGGGGTCAAACAGGAAATCAAGTTATTGAGGAGTTGGGGATGGTACATGGGTAGAGCCAGTGAGAAAAGAGATATTGATGTAAAGACTTTTTGAATAAGGGGGCACTATTTATGGTACAGAGATGAGATGGAAGAGAGTTCCACAGTTTGCCTACAGTGAAAGCGTAGAGATACTGGCCTGCAGGGAGTTTTGATCTATTTACTTGGATGAGAGATTGATTTTCAGATCTGATATGGCGGTTTGGTTGATAGAGAGTTATAAGGCGATGAGGACTGGACATTCCAGATGTTTGTATACAAGTTTGTGTGCTGTGGATAGCTGTATATATGTGAGATGTTGTGGTAGTTCAAGCCAGTTCAAAGATTGTAAAGAGTGGCAGTGATCAGAAGAGTATTTTGCACAGGTGACAAACTTAGCAATTTTGATATACATGTTAATAAAATGCTGAGCTGAGATAACAGTTAGCAAGGACAGAAGATGCATTATAGGATAAATGCATAGACTGCAATTATTGCATATGAGATTTATACACAGAGAATTTATGTATGATAGTCAACACCACTGCTGTATTCTCCACTTCAGTGTGTATACACAAGAAGATGTGCTCACTCGAGGTACTCCTTAAAATGGAGAACATCGACATCTGTGCAGTGACAGAGACCTGGTTCAAGGCTCCAAAGAGCACCCCTGAATTACCAGGCTATAATTCATACCACACCTTTAGGCCACTTAACCTGGACAGAAACACTAAAGGCAGAGGTGTGTCCATATTCATTAAGGATAGCTACATGTCCAGGCTAGTTGCTCAGCATAATCCATCTGAGATTATCCAACTAACTCTGCGCAAGATCAGAATCCAAATTGTAGCTTGTTAGAGATCATCCACCATGCCCCAGGATTCCCACTCCTCATTTCTTGATACACTGGAAAATATTAGGGTACAACCTAACACCCTAATAATGGGAGATTTCAACTAACCCATCATTAACTGAGAAAACTACTCATGTACCAACTCTTTTGCTCAATATTTTCTGGAATTCATAAATTCCAACACCTCGGATCAACTTATCCACACCCCAACCAGGGGCAGCAATATCCTAGACCTGGTCATTACCAACATGGGCAACCGGTGTTCCACACCACAGGTCAATTCCTCATTGGTCAGATCCGACCACAAGCTAACCACCCTAGACATCCACATCCCACCCCCACCCCCCATTCGAGAAACCATCGTAAAAAAAGTTCTCCAAAGCCAACTTCACTCTTCTTAAGAAAGAAATGGTAAACTTCATGACACCGATGCAGGCGGACAATAGAGGTACGACTGCTGAATCCTACACAAATGCACTTTATAAGCACTTACACGAGTGCATGGATGGTGCAATCCCTAACAGAACTAAGATGCTATCCTCCAAAAAATGGAAGCCAATCTGGTGGTCCCCTGCCATAAACAAACCCTACAACAGAAGAAAGAAACTGTTGGAAAAAAGAGTAAAATCCCATGATTGGAGGAACTCCCTGGTCAGCCTCAGTAGGAAGCTGAGATCCCTCATAAAATCCTTCAAAGCTAGTTATGAAAACAAAATCACCACTGATTTTAAAGACAACCACAAAGCATTCTATAGTTATGTCAAGAATCTCAATGGCAACACTCAGATCTGCTCTGAGTTACAGTACAATGGCACTAAATATACAGAACCAACTGATAGTGCCAACATTCTGGCAGATAGGTTCAGTGCTAACTTTACCCCCCTCTGACTCCCTAAAGGGCCCATCTCTATACTGGAAGAATGCAAAGTTCCTGTAATCACGGCTGCACTGGTAAAAAACCACACGCTCCAAAGCCAAGAACACAGCATCCATGGGACCTGCCAACATCCCAGGCTGCATTCTACATGAACCACAGAATGAAGTGGCACCCCACCTAAGTACCATGTTCAGTCATAGCCTCACCTCAGGCTTTGTGCCCACTAAATGGTGCACAGTGACAGTTATCCCACTCCACAAAGGAGGAGCCACCATGAACCTGGGGAACTACCGCCCCATTAGCCTGATGAGCCTGTTCTGCCAGACTATGGAAAGTATCATTATGGAACTTATAAACAATGACACTGGTAATCTCCAAACTCTGGACCCCACCCAGTTCAGGTTTGTAAAAGGCAGATCATATCTCCTGAACCTGATAGACTTCTTTGAAGCGGTCACCAAAGCTGTAGATGAGGGGAAGGTGGTTCACACAGCCTATCTAGATCTCGCCAAGGCTTTCAAACACCACCCCCTACTCTAGAGTTATAGATAGACTCACTAAACTAGGTATAAATCCCTATGTGACAAGATGGGTTGCCAACTGGCTCACTGACAGAACCCACACTGTGAAAGTAGCAGACTTCAAATCCGACTTCAGACCAGTGACAAGTGGAGTACCACAGGGTTCAGTCCTGGTTCCTATCCTGTTTGGTATCTACTTCTCAGAAGTACAGGCTAACACAGAAGGTCTTTGGCTAACAAAGTTTGTAGATGACTGCAAACTAGGAGCCATAATCGAAACTCCTAATGATGTGAACATCCTACAAAAGTGCCTCACTGAGACAGATGCCTGGTGTCAAACCCATGGCCTCAAGCTCAATGCCAAAAAGTGCATTGTCATCCCTTTTGGTAAAAACTCTGTACACATGAACTACCACATAGGCGGTAATGTACTTAACACTGAAAGTGTGATAAGAGACCTTGGGACACAGGTGGACAGTAGTCTCTCCTTTGATAATCACATCACTACAGTAGTCAGGAAATCCTTCTATGTGGCACACCTCATTACAAAAGGTTTCTTATCCAGGAAAAAAGAGGTCATTGTTCCCCTCTACTCGTCACACATTAGACCCATTATAGAGTACAATGCCCCTTTTGGTATGTACCTCACAAGACATCTACAACAACTAGAAAGGCCACAGAAATACCTCGCAAAGAGGATTACCTGCCTCAAACAGATGCTCTCCACAGACGTCTCAAAAAACTCCAACTTTACTCCATCACATATCACCTGCTCAGAGGCAATCTCTGCATAACATTTTTATTTATTTATTTTTATTTTACATTTGTTGGCCGGGATAGTCCGACTGATACAAAGTCCATTTACAGCGGAGGCCCGGGGACATAAGCTCCAAACATAAACAAGAAAAAATAGCAATTGAAATAAAACATCAATATATAACTGATATAAAATATAAAATAGAAATGCAGATAAAAGAGCAGAATGCAGATAAAAGTACATTCAGACTAAAAATGGTACAATTATATAAGTAGGATATTTCATAAGGTTACATAGGTTCACATTGAATAGACATGTATACAGGATAGAAATTATCCTTGTTATAGTCAGGAGAAATTAACAATATCTAATAGATAAGTAAATAACATAAATGTTGTTGGTTTAGCCAGGCTTGTCACAGTGGCATAGCCAGTTTAATGCCAGATGTTGTTTAATTGTGGCTTTAAATTGGCATGTGGAGGAGAGCAAGTTCATGGCAGCTGGAAGTATGTTCCAGGTGCTACTTACAGACTTTGCAAATAGGGCCATGCCAGCAGCATTGTTAATTTTAGTTGTCTGTATTTGTAGCTTATTAGATGAGCGGAACAGTCTTGTGTTATTATGGGGCAGGATAGAATTTCTAAGGGCTGGAGTATTGTCTGGGTTATAGAGGATTTTGTTAGCCATTATCAGAAGGTTGTACTTGATAAGATTAGGAAATTCCAGCCATCCGAGCTGTTTGAGGTTGATGCAGTGGTGGATTCTGAATGGCAGGCCTGTAGCAAACCTGGCAATGTGATTATAACAGGTTGTTAGTCTATTAAGTTCAGATTTATTTATATTGGCTAGAAGGGGGGAGGCATATAGGAGTATTGAAAGCAGGTGGGAGCGAGCAATGTCTATTTTAGCTTGGGGGGGGGTAGGGAAGGCTTTGATTCTATAGAGTGACCCAAGTTTTTTATTTATGGTCTTGACTGTCTGACTTACATGGAGGTCAAATTTTACGTTATTGTCTATAGTGACACCCAGTAATTTTGTATTGGGGTCAGGGGAAATGACTGTCCCGTCTTTTGCATTTATGGTGAAGGAGAAGGGTACATACCTTTGGGTTGGTGGGAATACGAGGATTTTGGGTTTTTTTTGGGATTAAGTAGCAGGCGACGCTTAGAGAGGCAGTTTTCTATGGCAGTGAATGTAGACTGGGTATCCTTCTTTAGATCAGTGGGAGCTACGGCTGAGGAGATCAGAGTGGAGTCATCAGCATATTGGATACAGCTGATGTTTGGTATGATAGTAGGCAGGTCATTAATAAAGATGGAAAACAGTAGTGGTCCTAATATGGAGCCTTGTGGTACTCCAGTAGTATTTGGTAATAGATTAGAAAGCTTATTCTGCCAGAGGACAGCCTGTTGTCTGTTATTAAGATAGGATGTAAACCAAAGAAGGGCTTTGGGGTCTAGGCAGAGGGTTTGCAGGGTCCTAATCATAAGTTGGTGATCAACCATATCAAATGCCTTAGAAAGATCCAAGAAGAGGGCAGACAATGTGCGATTATTGTTGCGGTTATTATTAATGGTTATTGAAGGACAATAGGGCTGTGGTATTACTATGATGTGGGTGAAAGCCATGCTGGGTATCAGCCATAAGGTGATTCTGGTTTAGCTGTTGCATGAATTGTTTATGTATACATTTCTCCATAATCTTAGCAAGTGGAGAAAGTATGGCTATGGGCCTGTAATTAGAGTATTCAGTAGAGGGACCTCCTTTATGTAATGGAATAACATAAGACGTTTTCCAGATGTTAGGAATTTTGGCTTTGGATATGGTGCGGTTGATTAGAATAGAGCTTGGATAGGCAATGGCATCTGCTGACATTTGCAGATATTCAGCTGGGAGTTGGTCAGCAGAGAGTGTGGTGGGTTTTAGTTTTTTGATCAGTCTGCAAATAAAGGAAGTTGACACAGGCTTAAAGCAGAATAAGTTTTGGCTATTAGAGTTAGTGGTAATATCGTCAGGGGAACTTGGAGGTAGTTGGGTGGCAAGAGCTTGAATAGTCTCAGTAAAGAAATGATTAAAACTATTTGCAACATCTTCTGGGGGTTTATTAGTGGTGGCAGCAGGGCTAGGTGTCAATGTTTTACCAGGATACAGTAACTTGCTGATCCCAGCCCAGAATTTTTGAGGATTATTCTGATTAGTCATCTGTAACCTACAATAGTAGTGTATTTTATCTTGTAGGACAAGTCTTTTTGTTTCATTCCTCACATGCCTGTATTTATTATGATCATGGGGGTCTTTGGTATGACACCAGGTAGCCCAGAGTTTATTTCTACAGGTTATTTTTAGTCTTGATTCTTTGGAAAGCCAAGGTACGTTTTTACCTTTTGGTAAACCTCAGAACATACAAAGCTATGTCAAATCCCGGGGCTGTTGGACATGCTGCACTTAAAGAAATCTCAATCCCTCTGACCTACACGCTCTAGGGACATAAACCTTTTCAACACAATAAACAGAACATGCTGGAGGGATAGATTCCTGTCCCAGAGACTTCCCATACTCTGGAACAAACTATGTACCTATATCAAACAAAGCTCCTCATTAGCACTATTCAAGAAAAATCTTGATTGGATGGGAGATAGGAAATTCACCCCGGGGATCACTTCTGTGGCGCTGCTCGACAGGGGCACAGGAAAATAATTTTCTTGGGTGGCAAAAGCCAGGGTACCTTTTTGGCTAGGCTTATAATGGCCCTAGGGCCAATAGCCTACTACCTACCTATGAACCTATGAAGAAATTAAACTTTCAGCTGTTGTGTCCTGAACTTCAGAAAGGGACATGTTTTTGCAAATAACTGTAATTGGCACCCATAAGAAAGGGGGTTATCACCAATACACATGTAATAGACAATTGTGTTATGTAGTCATGGAAATGCTACATGGAAATATAATAGTACTCAACATACATAAGTGAAAAATGACAACACAGATCCAATGACATTGCATGATTTCAACTTTTCCATGGCACACATCTCATATGTCATTATGCAGGGCATGCTCATAAGGAATTACAGGGAGCAGAAACATAACACCAATTCAACAGCACCAGCACACAAGAAAGTTTCATAACAGAGATCCAGTCATACCTTCTGAGGATCTGGCAGCATGCCATATAGTAAGAAACATTTTATGGAAGCCTTCATCTGCCATTAGGCTGCACAGTGTGAAGAAAAGAGTTGCAGTAATAAAGAATTGTTTGAATGAAGATGTTCAAACAGACCATAATTATTTCATAAATAAGTACAATGAATGACATAATAACATTTGCATATTTTCATTTTTTAAGCACACACCATGATAGATATCGGAGAGATGCATATCAATGATGGACACTGTGGCGACCCACCACGGGACCAGTAATCAAATTGCCTCAATCCTCACCACTGGCACCAGTGGGGAGCGTACATTTGGAGGATTACAGGTACACCCATACAGTACTTCCAGATGCAACTCTCTGCATCAAGTGCAATTTCCCTTAAGAGCACACAGAGACCAAGGTCATTCTGGGGCTGGTTTCTCCCTCTTTCTCCAGATCACCAGTAAGACGCCCACACACAGCTATAGAGATGATATCTCAGCTGAGTAGCCAGGGCTGGCACTGGTTTACTAGCTATGCCCCCTTTTGCTCAGACTATAAGATAGTTATCCCTGCCACCAGCCAACTCCTTATCAGCTACTTTAACAAAGGGTGTCCAGTCTTACTGTATATTAATATTAATATAAATGGTAGTTTGACCAAGAGGAAGGGTATTAGTAGTGGCCCACACAGTGTCACCAAATAAATATGCAAGTAGTCTCAAAACTTAAATATCACAAAACAGATCAGCCACAGTGAACAGTTTAAATATGTTTAATAATAAATAATTAAAAGAACAAGAAAATACTCAGTATATATATATATATATATATATATATATATATATATATATATATTCACAGTGACATCAGAGTTCAAAATCACAGGAAATATTTTAAACAAAATTGCAGGACAGTCTCAAATAAATAAAGAAAAATATCTAAACTAAGCTTCACTATATTCCTGACTATATCTAAGAGAATTATGTTATCCCCAGGTAACTTACATCATCAGAGCAAGGCAGATGTGTGGTTAATGGTTCTTGTAGTTGTTGTCAGGTCCAAAACAGAATACAGAATGTAATGTCTCTCTCAGAGAGTTCTTAAATTAATCTCCCAAATATTACTGCTGGTATAGCTGTCAGAATTACATTATTACTTGTCATCTGACTCTATCGCAGGTGAAACACCCACTGCTGGAAGCTGACAGTATTTAGCATCTACCTGTAAAAATACATAGACCTCAGATCTTTGGCAGATGCTAGAAGTCATAAAATAATTACAATCCTTCACATTTCAAGACTAGCAATTATTTCACCCTAGAAACAATATGGAAAGCTCCCTAGTTTTAAACATTGTGCCTCTTTGTTGCATTGAAACTGAATGATATCATCTTTTATGGTGTGGCCATAAAATAATTTAATTTCAGTTATTTTTTCTGAAGTTAACCTCCTGTATTCCAGTTTCCATTTTTAAAATATATACATTTAAACAGTTAGAATAGTGCATGTACATTTCTGTTCTATTCCAGTAAAGCACACTGTGGTTACATTTCAAATAGCACTTTGCAAAAACCGTTTCAACACACACTTCTGTACCAGCAGTTTGATATACACATGACATACAGCTCTAATACATTTGCAACACAAGCATCTTATATGAATCACATTGATATTCACAAATGACATAATTGTTTACAAAATTCCAGCCTGCTGGGCTGGCCATATCTCCTTTTGTCACAGACACCACAGAAATATGCATATTGGTTGTGTCATGAAGAAAAACCTGGAAGGGCTTACATGACTTTCCTATCATAAGGGGTATGCGTGCCCTACCTTGTTGGACAATTGCCTAAAAAAGATGGACTTCTGACTTTGCCATAATTATTTTCTGTCTTTAAGCCACTGCTGTTTGACAAACTGATGTTACCAGATTCACATCCCTGCCTATGATACTAGGCTCTCTACAGACCTCTGTATTGGCTGCATGTGCTACACAAGATAACAATGAAGGCTGTCACAAATAACCAATATCAATGCATGACAAAATAAAGTAATTTCCCATATAATGTCAACAATCTGTTTTATTCACAATGCTGAAAACCAACTATGCATATTACTGTCCACTCAACAGAGAGTGGCATAATATCAATGCTTTTTGTTTACAAAACTGTTTACATTGTGCACTAAATGCACATTGTCCAGGAAATGAATCACAGTCTATCTGTGTAGGTATGCTATACAGGCCAGTACTCAATGCATATACCACAGGAGCACTCACAGCATGACATGCCCTGAATAACTATTTCACGGTCATGCAATCACAACATGTGATTATATATCACTGTCCAACATAAAAATGTATACAAATAGCTAGATATAAGGCTTTTTGTGTAACATCAGTACATTTATATAATGTTGCCCTTTTTGAGAATTGAACAGCAAATGATGTAAGTCTACTGACTAATAACATGTGGGTGAACCACAAGCACCACAGTGGAAGTCTTAGTACAAGTGTGACACTCTGCCTATGCTAGTTTATTACATCTTAGCACAAGTGTGACATTCCATCTATGCTGACTTATTACATCTTAGCACAAGTGTGACACTCCATCTATGCTAACTTATTACATCTTAGCACAAGTGTGACACTCTACCTATGCTAACTTATTACATCTTAGCACGTGACACTCCATCTATGCTAACTTATTACATCTTAGCACAAGTGTGACACTCCATCTATGCTAACTTATTACATCTTAGCGCAAGTGTGACACTCTGCCTATGCTAACTTATTACATCTTAGCACGTGACACTCCATCTATGCTAACTTATTACATCTTAGCACAAGTGTGACACTCTACCTGTGCTAACTTATTACATCTTAACAGACGTGTGACACTCCATCTATGCTAACTTATTACATTTTAGCATAAGTGTGACATTCCATCTATGCTAGCTTAGTACATCATATGCATGTATTACAAATAACCACTTTGAGATAAAAGGGATGGAGGAGGCCTTCCCCACTATAAATATGCACGTTATAACTCTAGTGGATGATGTTACAGGCACTGACTGTTTATATTAAAACTGAGCTTTTGACTACAGAAAATGCATGATAATTTAAAGAATAGATGTGCCACAGTAGAAATGTCACTACAGTTATGAGAAATGTCAATATTACAAGGCATTACATCATGTTATTGCTGCAAGGGATATGTGTGCCTGTAACTACTGTAATGAGGTAACAACATGCAGAATATTGTCTCATTCCCTCATGCTAGAGGAGAACACTTACTGCATATGTTATGTAAGGAAACTTTAATCACATGTCACCATTACTCTAAATAAAAGCATTGCTATGTGAGGAAATGATCATAGCTTTTTGTAAGAGTAATCAACATTTATACATGTAAACAGTTGTGTTTAACAACAGTGTTAATGACATGCACAGTCACAGTAAGATGGACACAACAAAGTCTGAGCAGTAATGGCTGGATTTGAACTAACTACATAAGATCACAAGCTGCAAATTAGCCCTTGAATCATAAATGGCATGTGACATGTTGCTGTACAACCATGAAAGTGCACAACTAAATGGATGACATCATTATTGTTTATTAGCTGGATGTTTATGCTAAAAAGTGGTCAAAGGGCACAATAACAATGTACAGCTACACAATGTGTATATATTTGAAGAGTAGAATACATAGTATGAGGGTGAAAGACACACTCACAGCTGGACTCTTACTTATGTAGGTACACAATCTACAAGCACGGTATCAAAGTCACGCACCACAGGAAAAGTCACACTACAATTGTGAGATATTGCAGTTATGTAAGCATTTTGTAATCAGTGCGCTGCCAAAAATGTCTTTTCTCTGGGGATGCTAGAATTTGCTAGTTTAACACTTTGCCACTGAAAATACGGTAGCCAACTGCATATGACAGTAAGCACAGTCACAGTATTTAAGCAAGGATGGACTTGAACCACCTACCTATCTAGTTAGACAATCTATACAGCATACTATCAGCAGCCAGAGTGACAGAAGAATTCTGAATACAAGTGAGGCATACAGCATCAATGAGGGGGTAACATCAGCAGTATATTGCCAAGGAGATGTGTGTGCTAAAATGACTTTTGATACCATCTGGGGTTGTAAATGTTGTCACTACAAAAGTGTATAAACTAATCCTAAACCCATTTATACTCACATACACTCTTAGAATGTAATCATTACTCTATTCAAATCTCTTACCTATTTCATTACACATTCCGGAGAACAGTGTAAGAAACATGAGCACCACAGAAAAAGTCTGATGTTTAAATTGAAGGAATGCTCTTTAGAAGGAAAGACCTCATCAGTATGTTGCAGGGAAGATGTATGAATAGTGGGATAAAGGCATTGGGACTCATTTACCCATCTAAATGCCCCCCCCCGAAGTGGACTGATTTCAACCATTGTGGAAGTTATAGCTACCTGGATCTACAACCCCACACAGACAAGTTCACCATTATGAGATTCGAACATCCTATGTAGTTACATAACATATAGGTCATTGCATTAATTACATGCACCATAGTAGAAGTCTAACTTCAAGAGAGGCACGCATCATCTATAGGGGGATGACATCACCACTTCGTTGCATAAACACTGCTATGGTTAAAATTCAATATTTTGATGTTGGTTGATGGTTCTAGGCAAAACATGTCCCTTGAGTGGAATGTTAAACATTTTAAGTGTGAGTGAAAGCATTCCAATGTATTATGAGCTCTACCCACACATGGTAATGAGTGCTGTATTTGAACCTCCTACCTAATTAGACATTCTAGAGATCACTTTATGAACCACATGTGCCTCAGGAGATGTCTGAGTGCACTTTAGAAAGAATGACATTGTCAGGGTGTTGCAGAGAAGATGTTGTGAAAGGTGTGATAATGGGGGTGGTGGCATCATCTAGCAGTTTAAAATGTTTCTTCTGAGAGGAAGATGATTGAGAACAGCTGTGTTAGAGGACATGTTCATCTGACTCTTTATACCCCATCACACCCCGCCAAACACACATGATTCCCATATTCTGCATACTTATCTAGTTACACACTCTAGAGAGCACAACATTATTCACAAGCACCACATGAGAAGCTCAACTCTTAAGGACAGTGAGTGCACTTTTGACAAGATGATGTCATCACTGTGCTGCAGAGAGGGTGTTTCAGTTAATAGTGGGATAAGGGAGCTGGGTGCACAGTTAAATGTACTCTTTTCAGGGAAAGTGGGCACAGTACCAAGCATTACACACACACACACACACACACACACACACACACACACACACACACACACACACACACACACATTTCTCACACTGAGCATTAAACATCCTACCTGTTTAGCTGCACAATCTAGAGAGCACAGTATTATCTGCAAGTGTCACACCAGAAGTCTGACTCTTAAGGGAAGAGAAATGATCATAGCTGTGGTGCTCATTGTGTTGCAGAGAGGATGTTTCTGTTAAAAATGGGATAAGGGAGATGTGTGCATAGTTAAATGTTTTGTCCTAGGGGAAGTGGAAACTGTGTACACAGTTAAATATGTTGTTCTAGGGGAAGTGGGCACGGGACCGAGCATTACTTACCTGTCACTATACCCCTCACACACATTTCCCACATTAAGCATCAGACCTCCTATCTATCTAATTACACAATCGAGGAAGTACAGTATTAGTCACAAGTACTGCAGCAGAAGTCTTTATTTAAAGATGTGAAAAGCACAGCTGTAATTGGCAAACATCCACTGTTAGGAAAAGTTAGTGCTGTGCATCACAGATTTAGGGAAGGATGCATACGTGTGCACAGAGCAATGCAGCAGCACTGTGAATGCCTCATGGAATGACAATACTTCTCTACTAAGATTTATATACCATCCTTCATGTACATTGTATTACTGTGAGAGACATGTACCTGTTCCGCAGTAGGGGATGCCATAGAAAATCACAGTTATAAACCAGTGGAGTATCAATCAAACATTCCTGCCACTTCAATCTTGGATAATTGCACATTTGTCTTGTTTTTTGTTTGCACAATGTACATTAGCAAGTGAAACAGACACTTCCTACATAGGACAGAGCACTGCAGAATACCAGTGATGTAGTATGTGTGAATACGTTAACTAGCATTATAACACAGTTGCAAGTGTAACCATTGGAAAGCAGACATACATTAACCAACTGAATTAATTGTCAGCATCACTCTGAAATCAATTTAACTTGTCAAAATTCAATACCGAGAAAAAACACTCCACCACTAAGGCAGTACAAATACTGAAAATCAAAAAACACATAAGAGACTGGAGAAATTGAATAATTGTTGTAATGAATTGTATTTAACTAAGCACTATCCTTGTGATGAATTATTCCCTGGAAGGCTTTATGCAGAAGTATTAGGAAGCACAGTAAAGCTTGGATGGTGACCGTTTCCCCAGTCTCTTGTGTGCTTTTTGGTTTTCAAAATTCGATACAGACATACAAATGTTGTGCAACTTAAAGAATATTTTTTCTGCTTTTTTGTACTCTCTATCAGAAGATCAGTGCTGCCAAATTAATTTGTGCTGTTGATGGCAAAGTAAACTAAACTAAGTAAACTAAACAAAGTAACTTAAAAACTTTACTAAAGTTAAGTTAATGCATGCATAATCTTACCTTGAAGTGTTGAAACTAGAATGCAAATTAGCAGCACTCTATTGTGCTTAATGTTGACTTTTGTGCAAAGACGCATGTCTGATAGAATACAGAACTGATATGTGTTAAGGTCATGTTTTAGGTGATATGATTTATGCATTTCTCATTACAGTTGCAGTAAGTCAATACTTATATTATAAAACGCATAAAGGACCAAGCATCTTATTGCTGGTGGAAATATGTCTTATGGAACAGTTGTGAATCAAAAAGGTTTATTGGATGACACAGGAGTAGTGGGAAGAGGCGGACAGTTTGTGACAGGAATACACAATACAGACATGCTAACACATAAGTTCATGTTTCTTTTCTGCACATATTTGTGTTGTGTTGTGTTACCATTTGCTTTATCAGTATAATTATTCATGCCAAGATCTGTACAAGACAAGTTTCACAACAGGAAGCAGTTAGTATACCAGCAGGATAACAGTGTGTTGAAAGGTGTGTTGGCAACATTTACACCCACAGGAATCATAGAAAATCTTCAAAAGCAGTTTGGCATACATCTGGTTTGAAACTTGAGAGAATTGCAAGAAAAATATGCAGACCTGAGTATTATCTAAAAACACACCACATAGGAACCCCTACTTCACAAATTTCTCATGTGACATGAGATTGCAGAAAAGGAGAATGTATGTACTCATCTTCATCACCCTCATCACAACTGTAAGCTGTACATTAAACTCTTCAGCTCATTCAAAAGTATATTAACCTGACTTAATATAGTTAAGCACAGCAACAAGAAGGGTACCAGAGTAATGCAGTCGAAGGTGAAAACTCACAAGATTTTGCCCTAAGCTGTGTATTTCCATTTAACCTCAGTTACATTTGGTGCTCAGCACCAGACATTGTGCAAATGCAGAGGTGGAAAAGTAATGACACAGAAGGGAGAAGATACATAAACATGGGGAGAGGGAGGCAGGAACTAAGTAGCTTGTGACAGACGCAGATAATGGTGGCTCATAACGATATGTAGTCAAAAGCTACACATACAATAGTGTACTGAAAACAGTCAGTGAATCTTAGCTAATCCCTGGGTTAGAACTATTGAAAGTAGTGAAAAGTCTATCTAAATATGTGAGCATTCTCTCATCACACCACAAAGGAAATTCTACTTCACATCAGTTAACACAATTAAAGGACAGTGTCAACTTAATGAAGAAGAAGAAGGGGTGAACAGAGAAAGACACAGAGATATATGGAGAGAGAAGTGGCAACAATATTTTTTGTGGGACATGAAGGATCATCTGTATAGTGCATTACCCTAATGTAGTCCCTCACTATTAAGTTGTCATGCTCTGTACAATAAAGTGCTTGCTTTAGGGAGAAAGAAGTGGTAGGAGAGTGCAACCAGCATTAAAACATAAGCAGGATGAGGTTGGCTTACTATGTTTCCCTGTTAGGGCTGCAATGTTTCTGCAAATGATGTCTTGCTGCACTGTTCAAATGGTATGTTAATGAAATGTAAATGGAGAGAAATGCAGATGTTTGCAGTTAACTATATGACAGGAATATGAAATGTCATGAAATAATAATTTGACCTGCAGCTCTAATCAAACTCATGACAGTATACAAAAACATCAGTCTGCAGATGGGGAAATTATCTTAACATGCCACATAGGAACATTTAACTCTTTAAGTCCAGAAGCCTAAGAACTGTTACAGTAACTATGTCACAGTACTGCCTTTCACCAGCCTTTAGTCTGTATTCCCACAGTGCAATAAGTTTAAGGATATTTTAGCAAAAGTAACCAGACTACTGCTGCTGAAATTAAAATCTTCAGCTTTTGTTATAGGAAGTTAAACACAATCCATAGTCACTGGTGCTATATTTCAACTTTCACTCAAATGCCGAGGACAAAAGGTAAAGGCTTTTCTATGTGCCATTTCTAGCCATGTGTGTTTTGCATGATTCTATTTTTTACAAGATTAAACATGTGAAAAGGGATTAATAGGACACTGGTGGAAATGAGGAGCAAGCAGAGGGTAGGACAAAGGGAAAGCAATACAGGAATTTGTGGAAGCATGGTGGGACAGCACCATAGCTATCCACTTCTTTAGAACATAAATGTAGCCTTGTACATGGAACTTAATGCTTTTGGAAAGTCACCACACCAGGGATGGGTGACAAAAACAGAATAATGTTGTAGAGCCAATTGGAATAAACTGAGTGTGTCAAGAAGACACAGAGGTGAAGTGAAGAACTATATGTGGGCTGTAATTTTTTTGCGGGGCAGGTGCCCATTTTCTGTATTTTTCTATAGATCCAGAAATGTTGGGGAAGGGGCTTAGGAATGCCAGGGTGAAGGTTGGTAGCATAGGTTAGGAAGTAGGCACAGACATAAAGGGCATGCAAGACACAGAGATATAATGATGGACACAAAAGGTTTGGGACACCATGACTGGTGATAGGTAGGGGACATCAGAGGTGCATTCAGCTCCTGCTCGAGAACAGTGAGAATCTGGACCTCACCTTCAGAACTGTCATCACCGTATCCTATGTCACTTGCCTGTGTCAATGCAAAATGTGGCATCATTTTTCATCATGTCATCATCATTCTAAAGACGTGTCTGGAGAATTTCTCCCCAGGTCACTGCTGAAAATGGGATCAGCTCCAGTCAGATTTTCCTGGTAAACAAATATTAAATAAATAAATAAATACATACATACATTTTTGCAATCTGACACATGACCTTTTCAACCCTGTCAATTTGGGCACCAAGGCCTCTCTCTATTATATTTTCTTTCAGACCTGTCAGTTCCTGCCAAGTGACAAAATCACCATCTCCACTAATACTGCTCCCAGAGGGCACCACTGCACAAGAAGCCAGGTCAGAGCTACCTGACATAGGTGGAGCAGGTATGGCAGAGGTTATGGGGGCAGTGCAGTCAGGTTGTGAACCTGAAATGTTGGGTGTCTGTACTGCCATCCATGGATAAATCAGGTGTTTAGGTAGAAGAATGGGGTGCCAATGATGGCAGCGTGTGCCCCCATTTTTTGCTAATTTAGTACTGGCCTATTAGGAAAAGACACTGATATTCCCGTCACATTTTTCTAATTGTTGGTGCCTATATGGCAGATTTTTACATGACATCATCATTTTTTGGACTGACTCCAAGGAGAACTTAGATGATTTTTTTCAATTTTTCAACAATTCCCCTGATCTTTTGGGGGATTCACTATAAATTCAGATACTGAGTTCATTAACTATCTTGATGCTAGGATCATCAAGGATAGGGGACCCAGGAAATTTCTTTTCACTCTGCTCAGGAAATCCACCTACTCCAACCACTTGTTGCATTTTGATAGCTGGCATCCCCTTCACCAGAAGAAATCACTGGTGAAGGGGCAATATGTTGGACTGGCCCAAATGGTAAGTAATGACCATCTTTTTGAGATTGAATGCAGCAAACTTTAGAAGATGTTGGTGCAGAGTGGTTACCCTGTGGGCTTTATCCAACAATTTTAGATGAGGTGGAAATCAAGAGAAGGGAAGGTTTATATATTCCTTTGTTGAGAAAAGTCAATATGACCAAGAACCATGGAGGGAGTGGAAATTTGGACCTTAGAAATGAGAATTGTATTCCTTACAGAAAGGCTTTGGTATTACCATTTAACATGCATTTTGATCAGATTAGTTGAATTATTTTTAAGAATTGGAACACTTTTGCGATTGGGCAAGGACAACTTAAGTAAAGTTGGGGATAAGCCAGTGATGGTATACAAAAAAGATATAAGTTTCAAAACCCTATTAGAGAGACCAATTAGAAATATAGTGGATGGAGAGATGGTTAGATGTGGACATTGTAGACAGTGTAAACACATGATGGAAATGGCAAGCCTCTCCTTGTGATATTTAGGGGCTATCAAACTTCCACATAGGTATTATTATGACAGTAAAGGGGTCATTTATGTGGGGAAGTGACAGAAATGTGAAGGGTTTTACAACAGAAAGACAAAAGAGCATTTAAGGACAGAATATATCCATCACCCATCTTATTCTCTAAACTCATTTCAGTCACACCTTGTGTCACATAACAAGTTACCTGACAGGTGCATCTTCTTCACTGAGTACTAGCCAGTGTGCTGATGTTTGCACACCACTGTCAGTTGTGGTTGTGTTACAGAAGGCAGCCTAAATTAAAATGTTCACTTTTTTTCCTTAGGAAGTGAACAGTGTTTCTGGGCTGCTGAGTGGAGAGCAAATGCAAAAAAAAATTAGAACAAACAAATAAATAAATACATTGACATAGAAAATAACTGAAATTAAAACTTAATTCAAGCATATGGTACACCTATCAATGAACAAAGCAAGAAGTGCAACTCAGTGATACATTCATCCTTCTCATAACTCCTTGACACTTCAGAATTTTAACTTCTGAACACATTATCTGGACTCTGGGTACTGCCAACAGCTCACATGTTGTTAGTAATAACTAGAATAGTTGATTCTCAGACAGCAATGCAGTGATATCACAGAATGTCGGTAAGTGTGTATTCATACCCCCTCTCTTTTCAGAATTATCACTTCACCACTTTAGTACACTGCAACAGCTTGTTTTCTATCCCTAAGCTCACTGCACTTACAACTTCCGCTGCAGTGAATTACTTGACAGGAGCATTTTTTTCACTGAGTACTATCCAGAGTGCTGGCATTCATGCACCACCACTGGGCTTGTTTATACTCCAGAGGACAGCCTAAATTAAAATTTTCACTTTTTTGTTAGGTATTGAACTGCAGTTGACTACTGAGGACCACTGCCAGTCCAGAGTGCACAATGTCAAATGGCATGCGAATGAGGAAGAGAGAGAAAAAGAAGGCAGTGAAATACAGGAAACATGAAAAAAAATAGTCCAAATGAATGCTTTTGCTATTTCCTCAACTTAGTTGTGTTTGCACATGAAAATATGCTCATTAAATGTCATTACATTCACATAAACACATCTATGTCTGGATTGAACCCCAAGACACCAGGGCATTCACAAGACACAGTTCAGATTCCTGTCTCTATGTGCCACACATGGATCTCCTTTCAAATCCCATATTACCACATACCCGAATGACATAAGATCAAGACCATAACATTGAATGCTCTTTTCCTGAAACTGCAAGAGCTTGAGTTTAAAAATATCAAAAAACAGTAAGCAAACATTAGGTTCCTGCCCCCCACCAAAACAAAACACACTAAAAACAAAGAACAAACTTCTATCTTTTGTATATTTAACCAGGGGGGCAAGCCTCCCTGCACCCCCTACTCCCCCTGCAAATTAAATATATCAACTCTGCTATCACACTGCAGCAAAGAAAATAGTAAATATACAGTTATGTGCTGTACAGTGATCTTCGTGTAAACAGTACACACATCAAATACTGTAACACATATTTTAAAAATCAAAAAAACTTATTTACAAACAAACATTTTAAACTTTAACTCATGCGTATTTAACAAACCAGTAATGACTTTCGCAAATCATAGTACAACACAAACTGTATATTATCAGTTCAGCAAGACATCTCATGCAATTATAAGGAAAAACTTCTTTAACACATTAACAGTTAAAAAACATTCAGTACCAGCTCTAACTCTAACTTTTCCTAAATGTTATTACTTAACACAGAAACAAGTGTTCACTTCTAAGTTCCATTCCATACATTAAACACTTCAATTAGAATGACTGGTATTTCTTTCCCACATGATGTATTACTGCAAATGAACCCAACAATTCACAACCTTGGAACTAAACATTCGCCATTTTTTAAGAACCAACTGCACATTAAAGTGATAGCATACTATTTACCTATATACCATTTAAAACTTAACATTGTTGTATTCTGACACTCGAGCTTTAAAACTTTCAGGAACTAGAACTTTTGATGTTATGGTCTCAATTTTCTGTCATTCAAATATGTGCTAATATAGGTTTTAAAAGGAGACCCACCACACACACATTATAGTGTCAAAGTGACATTACAGGAACAACAGAAAAAAATACTGATCTTTGTCCTGTGTAATTTGCAGTTTGATGTGTGGATGGCTATGATACTGGCAGCAGGGTAGATATTTTTCCTCACATAATATTAAGTAAAACATTTGAATACTGCACTTTTCTTTTCTTTATTTTGTGAGCATCATTTGCAGATCTGTTTCCCTAACAAGACTGCTATATTCTTGCAGTTGATATGTGTTTTGGTGAGTAATCTCCTTCCTTAAAATTGCATAAGAATTATATTCAGAGGCAGAAACTGTTATCATAAACAATTTATATCAATGTTAGAAACATTCTTTGTCAAAGTTAGTCAATGGTAGTCACAACAGTTCTTGTCAGTACCTTCTCCATGACACACCCTTATTGATGCTGCAGTAAAAGTAATCATTCACACTTGCAAGCACTTATCAGGTAACACTTCTCAGGCTTCATCCTTGCAGAGGTAGGACATGTGCATGCAATTGTCTAGGTCCTTAAACCATGTTCATATTCCCCTACATTTAGTGCAGATTTTGGAATTAATGAATGCTAATGAGTTTGCACCTCATTTGCATATTCACATTGCTCACAGGGTTGGCTCTACACTATATCAAGGTAATCATGTAGGCAAGCAAATGTGCATTGTAGTAGGAGTGACTGTTTATCCAGAGAGCTAAATGCTGCTAATTGTTTGTAAGTCATGTTTCTAGTGTCACAGTTAACTTGATGCAAAGGTAAGTTGCTGATTTTTACAAAATACTGTATTTCAAACTTAGTGATGGGTTATACTTCACAATATACCCACAGCTTAGTGTATGCACGGTCTGTCCCTTTTTGGTGGCATAAGCATGCATAGTCATTATTTTCTACATTTCAAAACTTTGTGAAAAATGCAACATGATATTATGGAATATTTCTTATTCCCATCTGACAAGTTATTGCTGAATCACAATCTAGCAAGGTCAGGGTTTTATGTTTGTCACCCACAAATGCATTAAGCTCTCACTAATTAACTGACCACCCTCCATACAAGTTGACATCCAAGAACACTTTTTACCCATTTGTACTGGAAAAGTGTACATTGCTTTAGGTAATGCTGCAGTATGCTACTCCATTATACAGCTATTGTTCTTCTTATATGACCTGTACACTTTATTTTCATTCTCTTTACTTTTTTTGGGGGGGGAGCGGTATTTACATGTTTATACTGATATGTACTTTAATTTTTTTACTTATGTTGTATGTTGATGTTGGTTCCAACAAGGAGGACAACATTAGTGGGTATACTGCAGAGCTCTCAAGGAGGCAATGCAATTCAATAATTTGTACTCACTTCTTTGGTGTTAGACTTGTCCTCATGTATTCTCCCCCACCACCAACCTTTGTCAATGATGAATGACTGTATATCAGCCTTTGCAGATTTTTAATGTAGTTATCCCTCCATATATGTGTGGGTAAGTAAAATGCTTTATGCACATTATTTTGCAATGTCGATAGGTAGATATTGCAGACATCAGTCATGCAATATTACTGACATTATTGAACACAGGATAGAGGTGCCACCTTGAGGGCATATAACTACTTGCCTATGGAACTAAGCACTTAGGTGTTTTGTTGTTGTTTTATTTTTCTATCAAACAGTTTCCAGAGATGATGGCAGAATAAACTGCATATTTCCTATGGAGTTTCCATGTCTTCCTGGTATTGCTGTACAATTTTCTGTCACACAGTTCATGATAAGTCACATGGGGTCTAATCACCTTTCTTCTGCTTACCCAAGGTCTGGCAGCAGCACCTTAATTTAAAGGCTGTTGGGCGCACAGCATAATAACAGCAGCAGCAACCCCTCACATACAGCATAATAACAGCAGCAGCAACCCCTCACATACAGCATAATGATAGCAGCAGCAACCTCTCACATACAGCATAATGATTGCAGCAGCAACCCCTCACATACAGCATAATGATAGCAGCAGCAACCCCTCACATACAGCATAATGATACCAGCAGCAACCCTTCACATACAGCATAATAATAGCACCAGCAATCTCTCAGATACAGCATAATGATAGCAGCAGCAGCCCCTCACGTACAGCATAATGATACCAGCAGCAACCCCTCACATACAGCATAATGATAGCAGCAGCAACCCCTCACATATAGCAAAGTGATACCAGCAGCAACCTCCCACATACAACATAGTGATAGCAGCAGCAACCCCTCAGATACAGCATAATGATTGCAGCAGCAACCACTCACATACAGCATAGTGATAGCAGCAGCAACCCCTCACATACAGCACAGTGATACCAGCAGCAACCTCTCACATACAGCATAGTGATAGCAGCAGCAACCCCTCACATACAGCATAATTATTGCAGCAGCAACCCCTCACATACAGCATAATAACAGCAGCAACAACCCCTCACATACAGCATAATGATAGCAGCAGCAACCGCTCACATACAGCATAATGATACCAGCAGCAACCCCTCACATACAGCATAATAATAGCACCAGCAATCTCTCAGATACAGCATAATGATAACAGCAACAACTCCTCACATACAGCACAATAACAGCATCAGCAACCCCTCATATACAGCATAGTGATAGCAGCAGCAACCCCTCACATACAGCATAATGATACCAGCAGCAACCCCTCACATACAGCATAATAAGAGCACCAGCAACCTCTCAGATACAGCATAATGATAAGAGCAACAACTCCTCACATACAGCATAGTGATAGCAGCAGAAACCCCTAACATACAGCATAATGAAAGCAGCAGCAACCCCTCACATACAGCATAGTGATAGCAGCAGCAACCGCTCACATACAGCACAATAATAGCAGCAACCCCTCAAATACAGCATAGTGATAGCAGCAGAAACTCCTCACATACAGCATAATAAAAGCAGCAGCAACCCCTCAAATACAGCATAGTGAAAGCAGCAGCAACCTCTCACATACAGCATAACAATAGGAGAGGCAATCCCTCACATACAGCATAATGATAGCAGCAGCAATCTCTCACATACAGCATAGTGATAGCAGCAGCAACCCCTCACATACAGCATAATGATAGTAGCAGCAACCCCTCACATACAGCATGATAACAGCAGCAACCCCTCACATACAGCATAAAGATAGCAGCAGCAACCCCTCACATACAGCATAGTGATAGCAGCAGCAAACTCTTACATGCACCATAATGAAAGCAGCATCCCCTCACATACAGTATAATAACAGCAGTAGCAACCTCTCACATACAGCATAGTGATAGCAGAAATAACCCCTCACTTACAACATAATGATAACAGCAGCAACCTCTAACATACAGCATAGTGATAGCAGCAGCAACACCTGACATACAGCATAGTGATAGCAGCAGCAACTACTCACATACAGCACAGTGATAGCAGCAGCAACCCCAGACATACAGCATAATAACAACAGCAGCAGCCCCTCACATACAGCATAACGATAGCAGCAGCAACCCCTCACATAAAGCATAATGATAGCAGCAGCAACCCCTCACATACAGCATAATGATAGCAGAAGCAACCCATCACATACAGCATGGTAATAGCAGCAGCAACCTCTCACATACAACATAATGATGGCAGCAGCAAACCATCACATACAGCATAGTGACAGAAGCAGCAACCTCTAACATACAGCATAGTGATAGCAGAAATAACCCCTCACTTACAACATAATGATAACAGCAGCAACCTCTAACATACAGCATAGTGATAGCAGCAGCAACCACTCACATACAGTACAGTGATAGCAGCAGAAACCCCTAACATACAGCATAATGAAAGCAGAAGCAACCCCTCACATACAGCATAGTGATAGCAGCAGCAACCCCTCACATACAGCACAATAACAGCAGCAACCCCTCAAATACAGCATAGTGATAGCAGCAGAAACTCCTCACATACAGCATAATAAAAGCAGCAGCAACCCCCCAAATACAGCATAGTGAAAGCAGCAGCAACCTCTCACTTACAGCATAGTGATAGCAGCAGCAACCCCTCACATACAGCATAATGATAGTAGCAGCAACCCCTCACATACAGCATGATAACAGCAGCAACCCCTCACATACAGCATAAAGATAGCAACAGCAACCCCTCACATACAGCATAGTGATAGCAGCAGCAAACTCTTACATGTACCATAATGAAAGCAGCATCCCCTCACATACAGTATAATAACAGCAGTAGCAACCTCTCACATACAGCATAGTGATAGCAGAAATAACCCCTCACTTACAATATAATGATAACAGCAGCAACCTCTAACATACAGCATAGTGATAGCAGCAGCAACACCTGACATACAGCATAGTGATAGCAGCAGCAACTACTCACATACAGCACAGTGATAGCAGCAGCAACCCCAGACATACAGCATAATAACAACAGCAGCAGCCCCTCACATACAGCATAACAATAGCAGCAGCAACCCCTTACATACAGCATAGTGATAGCAGCAGCAACCTCTCACATACAGCATAATAACAGCAGCAGCAACCACATATATACAGCATAATGAAAGCAGCAGCAACCCCTCACATACAGCATAGTGATAGCAGCAGCAACCCCTCACATACAGCATAATGATAGCAGAAGCAACCCATCACATACAGCATGGTAATAGCAGCAGCAACCTCTCACATACAGCACAGTGATAGCAGCAGCAACCCCTCACATATAGCGTAGTGATAGCAGCAGCAACCCCTCACAAATAACATAATGATAGCAGCAGCAACCCCTCACACACAGCATAGTGATGGCAGCAGCAAACCATCACATACAGCATAGTGACAGGAGCAGCAACCTCTAACATACAGCATAGTGATAGCAGAAATAACCCCTCACTTAGAACATAATGATAACAGCAGCAACCTCTAACATACAGCATAGTGATAGCAGCAGCAACCACTCACATACAGTACAGTGATAGCAGCAGCAACCCCAGACATAAAGCATAATAACAACAGCAGTAGCGCCTCACATACAGCATAGTGATAGCAGCAGCAAGCCCTCACATACAGCATATTAATAGCAGCAGCAACCAGTCATATACAGCATAATGATAGCAGCAGCAACACCTCACGCACAGGATGGTGATAGCAGCAGCAACCACTCACATACAGCATAATGATAGCAGCAGCAACCCTTCACATACAGCATAGTGATAAGAGCAACAACCCCTCACATACAGCACAAAAACAGCAGCAGCAACCCCTCACATACAGCATAGTGATAGCAGCAGAAATGCCTCACATACAGCATAATGAAAGCAGCAGCAATCCCTCACATACAGCATAACAGCAGCAGCAACCCATCACAAACAGCATAATGATAGCAGCAGCAAACACTCACATACAGCATAACGCCAGCAGTAACCCCTCACATACGCCATAATGATAGCAGCAGCAACCCCTCACATGCAGCATAATAACAGCAGCAACAACCCCTCACATACAGCATAATAACAGCAGCAGCAACCCCAGACATACAGCATAATGATAGCAGCAGAAACCCTCACAGACAGCATAATGATAGCAGCAGCAACCCCTCACATACAGCATAATAACAGCAGCAGCAACCCCTCACATACAGCATAATGATAGCAGCAGCAACCTCTCACATACAGCATAGTGATAGCAGCAGTAACCCCTCACATACAGCACAATGATCGCAACAGAACCCCCTCACATACAGCACAAGAAACAGCAGCAGCAACCCTTACAGAAAGCATAATGATAGCAACATCAGCTACTCACATACAGCATAATGATAGTAGCAACCCCTCAAATACAGCATAATGATAGCAGCAGCAACACCTCATATACAGCATAGCAATGGCAGCAGCAACCCCTCACATACAGCAAATGGATAACAGCAGGAGCTTCTCACATACAGCATAATGAGAGCAACAACAACCCCTCAAATACAGCATAATAACAGCAGCAGCAACCCCTCACATACAGCATAGTGATAGCAGCAGTAACCTCTCACTTACAGCATAAAAACAGCAGCAACCCATCGCATACAGCATAGTAAGAGCGGCAGCAACCCCTCGCATACAGCATAATGATAGCAGCAGCAACCCCTCAAATACAGCATAATGATAGCAACAGCAACCCTTCACATATAGCATAGTGATAGCAGCAGCAATCCCTCACTTTCAGCATAATGATAGCAGCAGCAACCCCTCACATACAGCATAATGAAAGCAGCAGCAACCACTCACATACAGCATAATAATAGCAGCAACCCCTCAAATACAGCACAATAAAAGCAGCAGCAACTATTCGCGTACAGCATAATGATAGCAGCAACCCCTCAAATACAGCATAACAGCAGCAGCAATGCCTCACATAGAGCACAGTGATAGCAGCAGCAAACCCTCACATACAGCATAGGGATAACAGCAGCAGCTTCTCACATACAGCATAATGATAGCAGCAATAACCCCTCAAACACAGCATAATAACAGCAACAGCAACCCCTCAGATACAGCATAGTGATAACAGCAGTAACCCCTCACATACAGCACAATAACAGCAGCAACCCCTCACATACAGCATAGTAACAACAGCAGCAACCCCTCACATACAGCACAATAACAATGGCAGCAACCCCTTACATACAGCATAATGATAGCAGTAGCAACCCCTCACATACAGCATAATGATAGCAGCAGCAACACCTCATATACAGCATAGCAATGGCAGCAGCAACCCCTCACATACAGCAAAGGGATAACAGCAGGGGCTTCTCACATACAGCATAATGAGAGCAACAACAACCCCTCAAATACAGCATAATAACAGCAGCAGCAACCCCTCACATACAGCATAGTGATAGCAGCAGTAACCTCTCACAGCAGCAACCCCTCGCATACAGCATAGTAGGAGCAGCAGCAACCCCTCACATACAGCATAGTGATAGCAGCAGCAACCTCTCACATACAGCATAATGATAGCAGCAGCAACCACTCACATACAGCATAATGATAGCAGCAGCAACCCCTCAAATACAACATAATAACAACAGCAGCAACCCCTCAAATACAGCATAGTGAAAGCAGAAGCAACCCCCCACATACTCCATAATAACAGAAGCAGCAAACCCTCACATACAGCATAATGATAGCAACAGCAACCCCACACATATAGCATAGTGATAGCAGCAACAACCCTTTACATACAGCATAACAAAAGCAGCAGCAACCTCTCACATACAGCATAAGAGCAGCAGCCACCCATCACATACAGCAAAACGATAGCACCAGCAACCTCTCACATACAGCATAGTGATAGCTGCAGCAACCCCTCACATACAGCATGATGATAGCAGCAGCAACCCCTCACATACAGCATAATGATAGCAACAGCAACTACTCAAATACAGCAAAATGATAGCAGCAATCCATCACGTACAGCATAATGATAATAGCAGCAGCAATCCTCACATACAGCATAACAGCAGCAGCAACCCCTCAAATACAGCATAGTGATAGAAGCAGTAACTTCTCACATACAGCATAATGATAGCAGCAATAACCCCTCAAACACAGCATAATAACAGCAACAGCAACCCCTCAGATACAGCATAGTGATAACAGCAGTAACCCCTCACATACAGCACAATAACAGCAGCAACCCCTCACATACAGCATAGTAACAACAGCAGCAACCCCTCACATACAGCACAATAACAACGGCAGCAACCCCTTACATACAGCATAATGATAGCAGTAGCAACCCCTCACATACAACATAATGATAGCAGCAGCAACCACTCAAATACAGCAAAATGATAGCAGCAATCCATCACGTACAGCATAGCAGCAGCAGCAACCCCTCAAATACAGCATAGCAATAGAAGCAGTAACTTCTCACATACAGCATAGTGATAGCAGCAGCAACTCCCCAAATACAGCATAATAACAGAATCAGCCACCTTTCACATAAAGCATAATGATCACAGCAGCAACCCCTCACATACAGCATAGTGATAGCAGCAGCAACCCCTCACATGCAGCATAATGATAGCAGCACAACCTCTCACATACAGCTTAGTGATAGCAGCAGCAACCTCTCACATGCAGCATAGTGACAGCAGCAGCAACGTCTCGCACACAGCATAATGATAGCAGAAGCAATCTCTCACATACAGCATAGGGATAGCAGCAGCAACCCCTCACATACAGCATAGTGATAGCAGCAGCAACCCCTCACTTTCAGCATAATGATAGCAGCAGCAACCCCTCACATACAGCATAATGATAGCAGCAGCAACCCCTCACATACAGCACAATGATAGCAGCAGCAACCCCTCACATACAGCACAATAAAAGCAGCAGCAACCCCTCACAGACAGCATAATGAAAGCAGCAGCAACTACTCACGTACAGCATAATGATAGCAGCAACCCCTCAAATACAGCATAACAGCAGCAATGCCTCACATAGAGCACAGTGATAGCAGCAGCAAACCCTCACATACAGCATAGGGATAACAGCAGCAGCTTCTCACATACAGCATAATGATAGCAGCAATAACCCCTCAAACACAGCATAATAACAGCAACAGCAACCCCTCAGATACAGCATAGTGATAACAGCAGTAACCCCTCACATACAGCACAATAACAGCAGCAACCCCTCACATACAGCATAGTAACAACAGCAGCAAACCCTCACATACAGCACAATAACAACGGCAGCAACCCCTTACATACAGCATAATGATAGCAGTAGCAACCCCTCACATACAGCATAATGATAGCAGCAGCAACACCTCATATACAGCATAGCAATGGCAGCAGCAACCCCTCACATACAGCAAAGGGATAACAGCAGGGGCTTCTCACATACAGCATAATGAGAGCAACAACAACCCCTCAAATACAGCATAATAACAGCAGCAGCAACCCCTCACATACAGCATAGTGATAGCAGCAGTAACCCCTCACATACAGCATAGTGATAGCAGCAGCAACCCCTCACATACAGCATAATGATAGCAGCAGCAACCCCTCACATAAAGCATAGTGATAGCAGCAGCAACCTCTCACATACAGCATAATGATAGCAGCAGCAACCCCTCAAATACAACATAATAACAGCAGCAGCAACCCCTCAAATACAGCATAGTGAAAGCAGAAGCAACCCCCCACATACTCCATAATAACAGAAGCAGCAAACCCTCACATACAGCATAATGATAGCAACAGCAACCCCTCACATATAGCATAGTGATAGCAGCAACAACCCTTTACATACAGCATAACAAAAGCAGCAGCAACCTCTCACATACAGCATAAGAGCAGCAGCCACCCCTCACATACAGCAAAATGATAGCACTGGCAACCTCTCACATACAGCATAGTGATAGCTGCAGCAACCCCTCACATACAGCATGATGATAGCAGCAGCAACCCCTCACATACAGCATAATGATAGCAGCAGCAACCACTCAAATACAACAAAATGATAGCAGCAATCCATCACGTACAGCATAATGATAATAGCAGCAGCAATCCTCACATACAGCATAACAGCAGCAGCAACCCCTCAAATACAGCATAGTGATAGAAGCAGTAACTTCTCACATACAGCATAGTGATAGCAGCAGCAACTCCCCAAATACAGCATAATAACAGAATCAGCCACCTTTCACATAAAGCATAATGATCACAGCAGCAACCCCTCACATACAGCATAGTGATAGCAGCAGCAACCCCTCACATGCAGCATAATGATAGCAGCACCACCTCTCACATACAGCTTAGTGATAGCAGCAGCAACCTCTCACATGCAGCATAGTGACAGCAGAAGCAATGTCTCGCACACAGCATAATGATAGCAGAAGCAATCTCTCACATACAGCATAGGGATAGCAGCAGCAACCCCTCACATACAGCATAGTGATAGCAACAGCAACCCGTCACATACAGCATAGTGACAGCAGCAGCAACCCCTCACATGCAGCATAATGATAGCAGCAGCAACCCCTCACATGCAGCATAATGATAGAAGCAGCAACCTCTCACATACAGCATAATGATAGCAGCAGCAACCCCTCAAATACAACATAATAACAGCAGCAGCAACCCCTCAAATACAGCATAGTGAAAGCAGAAGCAACCCCCCACCTACTCCATAATAACAGAAGCAGCAAACCCTCACATACAGCATAATGATAGCAACAGCAACCCCACACATATAGCATAGTGATAGCAGCAGCAACCCCTCACTTTCAGCATAATGATAGCAGCAGCAACCCCTCACATACAGCACAATGATAGCAGCAGCAATCCCTCACATACAGCACAATAAAAGCAGCAGCAACCCCTCACTTTCAGCATAATGAAAGCAGCAGCAACCCCTCACTTTCAGCATAATGATAGCAGCAGCAACCCCTCACATACAGCACAATGATAGCAGCAGCAACCCCTCACATACAGCACAATAAAAGCAGCAGCAACCCCTCACTTTCAGCATAATGAAATCAGCAGCAACTACTCACGTACAGCATAATGAAAGCAGCAAACCCTCAAATACAGCATAACAGCAGCAGCAATGCCTCACATAGAGCACAGTGATAGCAGCAGCAACCCCTCACATACAGCATAGGGATAACAGCAGCAGCTTCTCACATACAGCATAATGATAGCAGCAATAACCCCTCAAATACAGCATAATAACAGCAACAGCAACCCCTCAGATACAGCATAGTGATAACAGCAGTAACCCCTCACATACAGCACAATAACAGCAGCAACCCCTCACATACAGCATAGTAACAACAGCAACAACCCCTCACATACAGCAAAATAACAACGGCAGCAACCCCTTACATACAGCATAATGATAGCAGTAGCACCCCCTCACATACAGCATAATGATAGCAGCAGCAACACCTCATATACAGCATAGCAATGGCAGCAGCAACCCCTCACATACAGCAAAGGGATAACAGCAGGGGCTTCTCACATACAGCATAATGAGAGCAACAACAACCCCTCAAATACAGCATAATAACAGCAGAAGCAACCCCTCACATACAGCATAGTGATAGCAGCAGTAACCTCTCAAATACAGCATAATGATAGCAGCAGCAACCCCTCAAATACAGCATAATGATAGCAGCAGCAACCTCTCACATACAGCATAATGATAGCAGCAGCAACCCCTCAAATACAACATAACAACAGCAGCAGCAACCCCTCAAATACAGCATAGTGAAAGCAGAAGCAACCCCCCACCTACTCCATAATAACAGAAGCAGCAAACCCTCACATACAGCATAATGATAGTAACAGCAACCCCTCACATATAGCATAGTGATAGCAGCAGAAACCCCTCACTTTCAGCATAATGATAGCAGCAGCAACCCCTCACATACAGCACAATGATAGCAGCAGCAACCCCTCACATACAGCACAATAAAAGCAGCAGCAACCCCTCACTTTCAGCATAATGAAAGCAGCAGCAACCACTCACATTCACCATAATGATAGCAGCAACCCCTCAAATACAGCACAATAAAAGCAGCAGCAACCCCTCACAGACAGCATAATGAAAGCAGCAGCAACTACTCCCGTACAGCATAATGATAGCAGCAACCCCTCAAATACAGCATAACAGCAGCAATGCCTCACATAGAGCACAGTGATAGCAGCAGCAAACCCTCACATACAGCATAGGGATAACAGTAGCAGCTTCTCACATACAGCATAATGATAGCAGCAATAACCCCTCAAATACAGCAAAATAACAGCAACAGCAACCCCTCAGATACAGCATAGTGATAACAGCAGTAACCCCTCACATACAGCACAATAACAGCAGCAACCCCTCACATACAGCATAGTAACAACAGCAGCAACCCCTCACATACAGCACAATAACAATGGCAGCAACCCCTTAGATACAGCATAATGATATCAGTAGCAACCCCTCACATACAGCATAATGATAGCAGCAGCAACACCTCATATACAGCATAGCAATGGCAGCAGCAACCCCTCACATACAGCAAAGGGATAACGGCAGGGGCTTCTCACATACAGCATAATGAGAGCAACAACAACCCCTCAAATACATCATAATAACAGAAGCAGCAAACCCTCACATACTGAATAATGATAGCAACAGCAACCCCACAGATATAGCATAGTGATAGCAGCAGCAACCCCTCACTTTCAGCATAAT
The DNA here is from genome assembly GCF_019279795.1 of Protopterus annectens. NCBI lineage: Eukaryota > Metazoa > Chordata > Ceratodontiformes > Protopteridae > Protopterus > Protopterus annectens. Next base: position 154,200,876 of record NC_056745.1, read on the forward strand.
GATAGCAGCAGCAACCCCTCACATACAGCACAATGATAGCAGCAGCAATTCCTCACATACAGCACAATAAAAGCAGCAGCAACCCCTCACTTTCAGCATAATGAAAGCAGCAGCAACCCCTCACTTTCAGCATAATGATAGCAGCAGCAACCCCTCACATACAGCACAATGATAGCAGCAACCCCTCACATACAGCACAATAAAAGCAGCAGCAACCCCTCACTTTCAGCATAATGAAATCAGCAGCAACTACTCACATACAGCATAATGAAAGCAGCAAACCCTCAAATACAGCATAACAGCAGCAGCAATGCCTCACATAGAGCACAGTGATAGCAGCAGCAACCCCTCACATACAGCATAGGGATAACAGCAGCAGCTTCTCACATACAGCATAACGATAGCAGCAATAACCCCTCAAATACAGCATAATAACAGCAACAGCAACCCCTCAGATACAGCATAGTGATAACAGCAGTAACCCCTCACATACAGCACAATAACAGCAGCAACCCCTCACATACAGCATAGTAACAACAGCAGCAACCCCTCACATACAGCACAATAAGAGCAGCAACCCTTACATACAGCATAATGATAGCAGTAGCAACCCCTCACAAACAGCATAATGATAGCAGCAGCAACACCTCATATACAGCATAGCAATGGCAGCAGCAACCCTCACATACAGCAAAGGGATAACAGCAGGGGCTTCTCACATACAGCATAATGAGAGCAACAACAACTCCCCACATACAGCACAATAACAGCAGCAGCAACCACTCACATACAGCATAATGATAGCAGCAGTAACCCCTCAAAGACAGCATAATGATAGCAGCAGCAACCCCTCACAGACAGCATAATGATAGCAGCAGCAACCTCTCACATACAGCATGGTGATAGCAGCAGCAACCCTTCAAATACAACATAATGACAGCAGCAGCAACCCTTCAAAGACAGCATAATGATAGCAGCAGCAACCCCTCACATACAGCATAATGATAGCAGCAGCAACCCCTCACATATAGCATAGTGATAGCAGCAGAAACTCCTCACTTTCAGCATAATGATAGCAGCAGCAACCCCTCACATACAGCACAATGATAGCAGCAGCAACTCCTCACATACAGCACAATAAAAGCAGCAGCAACCCCTCACTTTCAGCATAATGAAAGCAGCAGCAACCACTCACATTCACCATAATGATAGCAGCAACCCCTCAAATACAGCACAATAAAAGCAGCAGCAACCCCTCACAGACAGCATAATGAAAGCAGCAGCAACTACTCCCGTACAGCATAATGATAGCAGCAACCCCTCAAATACAGCATAACAGCAGCAGCAATGCCTCACATAGAGCACAGTGATAGCAGCAGCAAACCCTCACATACAGCATAGGGATAACAGCAGCAGCTTCTCACATACAGCATAATGATAGCAGCAATAACCCCTCAAATACAGCAAAATAACAGCAACAGCAACCACTCAGATACAGCATAGTGATAACAGCAGTAACCCCTCACATACAGCACAATAACAGCAGCATCCCCACACATACAGCATAGTAACAACAGCAGCAACCCCTCACATACAGCACAATGACAATGGCAGCAACCCCTTAGATACAGCATAATGATAGCAGTAGCAACCCCTCACATACAGCATAATGATAGCAGCAGCAACACCTCATATACAGCATAGCAATGGCAGCAGCAACCCCTCACATACAGCAAAGGGATAACAGCAGGGGCTTCTCACATACAGCATAATGAGAGCAACAACAACCCCTCAAATACATCATAATAACAGAAGCAGCAAACCCTCACATACAGCATAATGATAGCAACAGCAACCCCACACATATAGCATAGTGATAGCAGCAGCAACCCCTCACTTTCAGCATAATGATAGCAGCAGCAACCCCTCACATACAGCACAATGATAGCAGCAGCAATCCCTCACATACAGCACAATAAAAGCAGCAGCAACCCCTCACTTTCAGCATAATGAAAGCAGCAGCAACCCCTCACTTTCAGCATAATGATAGCAGCAGCAACCCCTCACATACAGCACAATGATAGCAGCAGCAACCCCTCACATACAGCACAATAAAAGCAGCAGCAACCCCTCACTTTCAGCATAATGAAATCAGCAGCAACTACTCACATACAGCATAATGAAAGCAGCAAACCCTCAAATACAGCATAACAGCAGCAGCAATGCCTCACATAGAGCACAGTGATAGCAGCAGCAACCCCTCACATACAGCATAGGGATAACAGCAGCAGCTTCTCACATACATCATAATGATAGCAGCAATAACCCCTCAAATACAGCATAATAACAGCAACAGCAACCCCTCAGATACAGCATAGTGATAACAGCAGTAACACCTCACATACAGCACAATAACAGCAGCAACCCCTCACATACAGCATAGTAACAACAGCAGCAACCCCTCACATACAGCACAATAACAACGGCAGCAACCCCTTACATACAGCATAATGATAGCAGTAGCAACCCCTCACATACAGCATAATGATAGCAGCAGCAACACCTCATATACAGCATAGCAATGGCAGCAGCAACCCCTCACATACAGCAAAGGGATAACAGCAGGGGCTTCTCACATACAGCATAATGAGAGCAACAACAACCCCTCAAATACAGCATAATAACAGCAGAAGCAACCCCTCACATACAGCATAGTGATAGCAGCAGTAACCTCTCAAATACAGCATAATGATAGCAGCAGCAACCCCTCAAATACAGCATAATGATAGCAGCAGCAACCTCTCACATACAGCATAATGATAGCAGCAGCAACCCCTCAAATACAACATAACAACAGCAGCAGCAACCCCTCAAATACAGCATAATGATAGCAGCAGCAACCTCTCAAATACAGCATAATGATAGCAGCAGCAACCCCTCAAATACAGCATAATGATAGCAGCAGCAACCCCTCACATACAGCACAATAAAAGCAGCAGCAACCCCTCACTTTCAGCATAATGAAAGCAGCAGCAACCACTCACATTCACCATAATGATAGCAGCAACCCCTCAAATACAGCACAATAAAAGCAGCAGCAACCCCTCACAGACAGCATAATGAAAGCAGCAGCAACTACTCCCGTACAGCATAATGATAGCAGCAACCCCTCAAATACAGCATAACAGCAGCAGCAATGCCTCACATAGAGCACAGTGATAGCAGCAGCAAACCCTCACATACAGCATAGGGATAACAGCAGCAGCTTCTCACATACAGCATAATGATAGCAGCAATAACCCCTCAAACACAGCAAAATAACAGCAACAGCAACCCCTCAGATACAGCATAGTGATAACAGCAGTAACCCCTCACATACAGCACAATAACAGCAGCAACCCCTCACATACAGCATAGTAACAACAGCAGCAACCCCTCACATACAGCACAATAACAATGGCAGCAACCCCTTAGATACAGCATAATGATAGCAGTAGCAACCCCTCACATACAGCATAATGATAGCAGCAGCAACACCTCATATACAGCATAGCAATGGCAGCAGCAACCCCTCACATACAGCAAAGGGATAACAGCAGGGGCTTCTCACATACAGCATAATGAGAGCAACAACAACCCCTCAAATACAGCATAATAACAGCAGCAGCAACCCCTCACATACAGCATAGTGATAGCAGCAGTAACCTCTCACTTACAGCATAATAACAGCAGCAACCCGTCGCATACAGCATAGTAAGAGCAGCAGCAACCCCTCACATACAGCATAATGATGGCAGCAGCAACCCCTCACATACAGCATAGTGATAGCAGCAGCAACCCCTCACATGCAGCATAATGATAGCAGCAGCAACCCCTCACATGCAGCATAATGATAGAAGCAGCAACCTCTCACATACAGCATAATGATAGCAGCAGCAACCCCTCACATACAGCATAGTGATAGCAGCAGCAACCCCTCACATGCAGCATAATGATAGAAGCATCAACCTCTCACATACAGCATAATGATAGCAGCAGCAACCCCTCAAATACAACATAATAACAGCAGCAGCAACCCCTCAAATACAGCATAGTGAAAGCAGAAGCAACCCCCCACCTACTCCATAATAACAGAAGCAGCAAACCCTCACATACAGCATAATGATAGCAACAGCAACCCCTCACATATAGCATAGTGATAGCAGCAGCAACCCCTCACTTTCAGCATAATGAAAGCAGCAGCAACCACTCACATACAGCATAATGATAGCAGCAACCCCTCAAATACAGCACAATAAAAGCAGCAGCAACCCCTCACAGACAGCATAATGAAAGCAGCAGCAACTACTCCCGTACAGCATAATGATAACAGCATCCACTCAAATACAGCATAACAGCAGCAGCAATGCCTCACATAGAACACAGTGATAGCAGCAGCAAACCCTCACATACAGCATAGGGATAACAGCAGCAGCTTCTCACATACTGCATAATGATAGCAGCAATAACCCCTCAAATACAGCATAATAACAGCAACAGCAACCCCTCAGATACAGCATAGTGATAACAGCAGTAACCCCTCACATACAGCACAATAACAGCAGCAACCCCTCACATACAGCATAGTAACAACAGCAGCAACCCCTCACATACAGCACAATAACAACGGCAGCAACCCCTTACATACAGCATAATGATAGCAGTAGCAACCCCTCACATACAGCATAATGATAGCAGCAGCAACACCTCATATACAGCATAGCAATGGCAGCAGCAACCCCTCACATACAGCAAAGGGATAACAGCAGGGGCTTCTCACATACAGCATAATGAGAGCAACAACAACCCCTCAAATACAGCATAATAACAGCAGCAGCAACCCCTCACATACAGCATAGTGATAGCAGCAGTAACCTCTCACTTACAGCATATTGATAGCAGCAGTAACCTCTCACTTACAGCATAATAACAGCAGCAACCCCTCACATACAGCATAGTAAGAGCAGCAGCAACCTCTCACATACAGCATAATGATGGCAGCAGCAACCCCTCACATACAGCATAGTGATAGCAGCAGCAACCTCTCACATACAGCATAATGATAGGAGCAGCAACCCCTCAAATACAGCATAACAGCAGCAGCAACCCCTCAAATACAGCATAGTGAAAGCAGAAGCAACCCCCCACATACTCCATAATAACAGAAGCAGCAAACCCTCACATACAGCATAATGATAGCAACAGCAACCCCTCACATATAGCATAGTGATAGCAGCAACAACCCTTCACATACAGCATAACAAAAGCAGCAGCAACCTCTCACATACAGCATAAGAGCAGCAGCCACCCCTCACATACAGCAAAACGATAGCACCAGCAACCTCTCACATACAGCATAGTGATAGCTGCAGCAACCCCTCACATACAGCATGATGATAGCAGCAGCAACCCCTCACATACAGCATAATGATAGCAGCAGCAACCACTCAAATACAGCAAAATGATAGCAGCAACCCATCACATACAGCATAATGATAATAGCAGCAGCAATCCTCACATACAGCATAACAGCAGCAGCAACCCCTCAAATACAGCATAGTGATAGAAGCAGTAACTTCTCACATACAGCATAGTGATAGCAGCAGCAACTCCCCAAATACAGCATAATAACAGAATCAGCCACCTTTCACATAAAGCATAATGATCACAGCAGCAACCCCTCACATACAGTATAGTGATAGCAGCAGCAACAACTCACATGCAGCATAATGATAGCAGCACAACCTCTCACATACAGCTTAGTGATAGCAGCAGCAACCTCTCACATGCAGCATAGTGACAGCAGCAGCAACATCTCGCGCACAGCATAATGATAGCAGAAGCAATCTCTCACATACAGCATAGGGATAGCAGCAGCAACCCCTCACATACAACATAGTGATAGCAGCAGTAACCCCACACATACAGCATAGTGACAGCAGCAGCAACCCCTCACATGCAGCATAATGATAGCAGCAGCAACCCCTCACATGCCGCATAGTGATAGCAGCAGCAACCCCTCATATACAGCATAATGATAGCAGCAGCAACCCATCACATACATCATAATGATAGCAGCAGCAACCTTTCACATACAGCATAGTGATAGCAGCAACAAGCCCTGACATGCAACATGATGAGAACAGCAGCAACCCCTCACATATAGCATAGTAACAGCAGCAGCAACCTGCCACATACAACATAATGATAGCAGCAGCAACCCCCCACATACAGCATAATGATAGCAGCAGCAATCCTCACATACAGCATAACAGCAGCAGCAACCCCTCAAATACAGCATAGTGATAGAAGCAGTAACTTCTCACATACAGCATAGTGATAGCAGCAGCAACTCCCCAAATACAGCATAATAACAGAATCAGACACCTTTCACATAAAGCATAATGATCACAGCAGCAACCCCTCACATACAGCATAGTGATAGCAGCAGCATCCCCTCACATGCAGTATAATGATAGCAGCACAACCTCTCACATACAGCTTAGTGATAGCAGCAGCAACCTCTCACATGCAGCATAGTGACAGCAGCAGCAACGTCTCGCACACAGCATAATGATAGCAGAAGCAATCTCTCACATACAGCATAGGGATAGCAGCAGCAACCCCTCACATACAGCATAGTGATAGCAGCAGCAACCCCTCACATACAGCATAGTGACAGCAGCAGCAACCCCTCACATGCAGCATAATGATAGCAGCAGCAACCCCTCACATGCAGCATAATGATAGAAGCAGCAACCCCTCACATACAGCATAGTGATAGCAGCAGCAACCCCTCATATACAGCATAGTGATGGTAGCAGCAACCCCCCACATACAGCATAGTGACCGCAGTAGCAAACCCTCACATACAGCATAATGATAGCAGCAGCAACCCATCACATACAGCATAATGATAGCAGCAGCAACCTTTCACATATAGCATAGTGATAGCAGCAACAAGCCCTGACATACAACATGATGAGAGCAGCAGCAACCCCTCACTTACAGCATAGTGAAAGCAGCAGCAACCCCCCACATACACCATATTAACAACCCCCAAAATACAACATGATAGCAGCAGCAACCCTTCACATACAGCATAATCATAGCAGCAGCAACCCCTCACATACAGAATAGTGATGGCAGCAGCAACCCCCCACATACAGCATAGCGATAGGAGCAGCAACCCCTCACATACAGCATAATCATAGCAGCAGCAACCCCTCACATACATAATAGTGATAGCAGCAGCAACTCCTCTCATACAGCATAGTGATAACAGCAGCAACCCCTCAAATACAGCATAATGATAGCAGCAGCAACGCCTCAAATACAGCATAGTGATAGCAGCAGCAACCCCTCAGATACAGTGTAGTGATAGCAGCAGCAACCCCCACATACAGCACAATAACAAAAGCAGCAACCCCTTACATACAGAATAGTGATAGCAGCAGCAACCCATCATATACAGAATAGTGATAGCAGCAGCAACCCATCACATACAGCATAGTGATAACAACAGCAACATCTCATATACAGCATAATGATAGCAGCAGCAACTCCTCACATACAGCATAGTGATAGCAGCAGCAACTCTTCACATACAGCATAGTGATAACAGCAGCAACCCCTCAAATACAGCATACTGATAGCAGCAGCAACGCCTCAAATACAGCATAGTGATAGCAGCAGCAACCCCTCAGATACAGTGTAGTGATAGCAGCAGCAACCCCTCACATACAGCATAGTGTTAGCAGCAACAACCCCTCAAATACAGCATAGTGATAGCAGCAGCAACCCCTCACATACAGCATAGTCATAGCAGCAGCAAACCCTCACATACAGCATAGTGATAGCAGCAGCAACCTCTAACATTTTTTTCTAAGTGTAGTCATGCCTGCATTTCAAAGATCATATTAGATATACTATGCAAAAAAAGTTATATTTAAGTAAAACACTGATGTTGGAGATTTGTTTCAGTTATTTTGTATTCCTTTTAACCACTGTCTAGATGTTTACAAAAATAAATTGTGGGATCATTTAGCCATTTGCCATTTGAGACTCAATCCATTCATGAAGAGGATTTTTACAGGAAGGAGCAAATTTGGTCTGGGAATGGTAATTCTTAAGTTCACTAAATTCTGTATTTTCTGTTTGAATAAAAATGAGGAAATATATGAAGTAGGATTTTGTTCATAAAACACAGTATGTTATTGAAATTGCAGGAGGTGTGTGATTTGAAGAACAAACGTTTTTAAATATCATGGGGAAATGATGTGGATGTAAAAATCAAACAATGTAGCTTAAAGAAGAAGGGAATATTATATAGAAGATAATGGGCAAAAAAAACAATATTTTAATGCAATGATGTGAGAGTTTTAGTAAAAATTTACAAATTAAACAGTGTAGATAGAAGGAGAATGGAACCATATGTTTGCACAATGGAAAACCAACATTTAGTGTTAAGATGGAACAGATTTAATAAAATGCACAAGGTAATGTACAGTATTAAACATAAGCTACCACATATGAGTTGTGCATTTTTATATAGGGCTGTTTTGCAGAGATTGCCGCATAAAAAATCATTTTAAGACAGATATGCATTATAAATCTTGAAAAGATAGATGATATTCATGTAATGGATATAATCCTCAGCATTTTTGACAAGCGTACTTGTTTATGTTAGAAACTTTAAGAACAAATGCAATTGTCTATGGGTTTTATGAAAGAGGTAGAGATGTTATCAGAAATTTAGGACAGGTGATAGTGGCATGCCTTTGGGAAGGACGGAAGGGTAGCGTTGCTAATATCAGTTATTACCAGCTGGTATAGTAAGCAATAGAGAAAATGACAAAAATAGCAAAGTGCTTTTGTTTGATTAAGTACAACTGGCCCTTTAGCTCTCTACCTACATGGGGATATTAAAGAAATACATAACATACTCACTCAAGAACATTGGGACTGGAAACTACAATTATGCCTTAAAGAAATGCAACATACTTATTTGAACTGATGCATTTGAATTACATTATATTATAATAGAGATATTACCAAAACAAATCTCAGTCACTCAAATACTGCCACTTCAGCATAGTGTACAATTCTGTTGGATATGTGGTATTATATTTAATAATAAGCAAAATTCTCTAATTTATTTAATAAATATTTTATCAGCTATGTGCTTGAATTGGGACCTTCTTTCTTCATATTAATGAACTAATCAATAAATTATCTTATACTTAACCTACTTAATCTTAACGCTTTCCTACAAATGAATCTCTTGGTTCTGTTTGTGGCTTTTCAATGACTAAGACATATCAACACTTTCCTTAGGAAAAATCTAATTACAACTAGTGGTTTACCAATGGATAAACATGTTTAGAATTACTACTCTAAAATAACTTTTGCTTGGCATTGCAACTACACAGCACATTACCCATCTAGTACAGAGTGTGATGAGGGTGCTCAAATCAACACATATCTAAGCAATTAGAGTGATAATGTAGTTTTACTTAATCAGATTGTGAACACATCTGTTAGGTAACTATGGCTTAAGTGAATGTTAGATCCCTGAAATCAATGCCATGCTTGACAAAGGTATCTCCATTTTGCAGGTAGAGTGTGGACTCATCATCACTTCACTTGCCCATTCAAACAATGTCAACAAAGTACAATGTCTTTTGAACCGGAATCCATTCTTCTGCCTTATATTCTTATGTTGATACAGGCACTGCTAAACTATCCAAGGTAGTGCTTTCTAGTTACCAATATTCCACAGTTTTATTTGTTTTATTCATTCTGCATCTTTATGCTTCTCATTTTCAAACATTTTTCTACACTGTTTTATTCTGTTACCAGCCCCAAAAATGCCACTCTTCTTCTTTTGTTTTCATGGATCGTGTTTTTTTTCCTGTTTCAGAAAATCATTATGTATTTTCTTAAGATAAAAAATGAACTACTGCCCACATTAAAATCAGTAATGTTGTCTTTGCTTTTCTGCCAGATAAAACCAAATGCAAATGATAGCTCATCTGTAAACATACCTCTCAGTGAAACTCAGATTGTAAGTTTACACTTATTTTTATTCTTGGTTCTGGCTTATATTATTGTGACTGGTTATGTTAGCTGATACTGGCTTTATCTTACATTTTGATTTCACCTAATGTAGGTTCACTAACAGGACATTGGATGACATGATGGTAAGGACTCTGCTGGACATCCTATGTATCCAGGAGACAAGATGGAAGGAAAGTGCAACAAAGACACTTGGATTGGGATCCAGAGTCTACTGGGAATTGTGGTAAGGGAGAATCTTCAGATGACAGTGAGGGATGTCATCAGAAATAGTGACAGACTCATGGCAATCAAAATCCAGTGTAAGGATAATGGAGTATTTATAATTACATCCTATGCTCCACAGCAAAGTTGTGACTATGAAGAAAAGTATGCATTCAGACAATTGCAGGACTTACAAGATAAAGCAGGACAACTTGAGTCGGTATTGATAATGGGTGACCTGAATGCATATATCAGGACAGACAGAACAGGATATGAGGGGTGTTTGGGTCCACATGGACGGGATGACAGGAATAAAGAAGGACAAGCCATTCTAGACTTCTGTCTGGCAAATGGCTCGATGGTGGCCAACACATGGTTCAACAAAGACAGTCACAAGATCACATACAAGAGTGGCCAACATGCTACTCCAGTAGACTTCCTCCTTGTAAGGAAAGGACATTGGGGTAGTATTGGTGTTTGCAAAGTCATCCCCACTGAAACAGACAGTCCACACCATTAACCACTGGTTGCCACAATCAGCTGTAAGCAGTGGTCAGAGAAGGATCTAAGGTCAACAGAGACTAGGCTAAAGAGCTGGAATTTGACTGTAGAGAAAGCACAACAGTTCAAGAAATTACTCAGGGCTCTTGCACCTCATGAAGAAGCAGAAATAGATGGAGTTGAAGAAGAAGAATGACAGTGCCTCAAAACAGCTCATGGGAGGATTACAAAACAGATGTGTGGCCAAGCCAGGTATGGAAGTAATGTACATAAGGAATGTTGAAGGTGTAATGCAGAAGTCCATGAACTCATCAAAAAAAGAAGGAATGCAGGAAAAATAGGGAGATAGAAAAGATGAATCACACTAAAAATAAATATGGCTAACAAAGAGACTAAGAGAGAAGTTGCAATAGCAAAGGAAAAAGCATCAGAGGCACTCTACCAGCTTCTGGAACGTGAATCAGTACATAATGCAAAATAAACTCTATCAGGTTGAAAGGCAAAGACAGAAAGATAAAGAAGACAGTCAGACACCTTTTATAAGGGATGCCAGCAACAACCTGCTCACCAGTCCACATACCATTAAAGGCAGATAGAAGAAGCACTTCTAGCAGCTCCTGAATGAAGGAAGCCCCAAAGAAGATGCACTTCCCCAGAAATAGCCTACAATGAAAGAACGAGAGGAGGCCACCCTAGAAGAAAAAAGAAGAACGCTAAGGAAAATGAAGTCAGGGAAAACAGCAGGTACAGATGAGGTCACAGCAGATAGGATCAAGATAATGGATAATTTAGGGACTAAATTGCTCCTGAGGGTACTCACAACAGAAAGCCATATCCTGGATGACTGCTGAAGAAGCATACTAGTGCTAATGTACAAAAACAAAGTGGGGAAAGCCCAACCATGGCATATGAAAAAGCCCCGAGAAAGTTGTTTTGGGCAATCCTATGATGATTCAACGTCCCAGAAATATTGGTAGAATTAATGCAGGCTACGTAGAAGGACCCAATGACACAAGCATGAACAGGGTTCAGTATAAAAGAAGGGTTTATAATGGTGATGGACTACATTAGCAAACAGGTTGGAAGGAGCAGATCAACAAAACTGCTGTATGCAGATGACGTGGCATTACAGGCAGACTCTGAACGAGAACTTCAGGAAAGGATAGGGGAATGGAATGCAAACCTGGAGGCACATGGGATGAAACTGAGTACAGACAAGACAGTGGTAATGGCAGCAAATGGGGAAAAGGTCAAGAAACTGAGAACTGAGATAGAAGGGATATTGACAGACATATTAAGATCAATGAAAGAAATGGATTACAGAAAGTCAATAAGACCCAAAATGTTAAAAGTCTGATAAAACAAAAGAACACAATAATCAAGACTATTAACAGAAATGCATGTGACATAACAGAAGAAAATAGTATATATTACTGTGCAGCTACATTAATAACAGATAAAGGCTTACCACAAAATCACAAAAACTATAAGGGGAAGGAAGGGAAGGCATCAAATACCATCACCGAAGCACGGAATAGAGAAAACTTTAAAGCGATTAAGACAAGAAGGCTCACTGTCAGAGGACTGTAGAAGATGGAACAGATCAATCAAAATACTTAGAAAGATAGACGTAATAAAAGCAATGTGTAGTATTAGAACAGACCAAGATATATTCCAAATAATAAAATAAAGATATCAGCACAGGCAGAAAAACGTAGAAGATATGCTAACAAATATAAAGGAAAAGCACAAAATAAGCAATTTACTGATGACTCAAAAAAGTTTTATCGAGAATGGAGAAACAAGGCAAAAGGAATAGAATCACCACCAAAAAAAAAGAAGAAATTGACACATTTTAGGAAATATCTATGAAGATCCTGTGGAACATAACAAAGAAGCTGAATGGACAGAAGAAGTAAAAGAAACAGTAAGAAATTCAAAAGCATGGGATATGAAATGGGATGAAGTAAAGGCCAGAGAAATTGAAACAAAATTAAGAAAAGCTCCTAATTGGAAAAACCCAGAGCTAGATGCAGTACCTAAATTCTGGCTAAAAGTATTAATATCTTTACATGAAGATTTAGCCCTGAGTAAGAAATATTTATATGCACATCCCAAACAGACAACAACCTGATTAACAACAAGAAAAATGATTCTCCTCTTAAGGAGTGAACCTGCAAGCTATCCTAAAAACTATACACCAATAACTTGCCTTCCGACAATGTATAAACTATAAACTGGAATTGATGCTGACAGAGATTATAGTTATTTAGAACAAAACTCAGTTATGCCAATAGAACAAATGGGTAACAAAAGAAAGTAATATGGAACAAAGGATCATTTGTTGTTAAATAAAGTAATTATGGAGAATTGTAAAAAGGGGAAGAATCTAAGTATGGCATGGCTATATTCCTCCCCAAAAAAAAAAAACATTTGACAGCATCCCACATTCATGGATAAAGGAGTGCTTACATATGTATAATATACACCCTACATCGATCAATTACATTACAGTGACCATGAAACAATGGTAAACCACTTTTCAGCTATGCCATGAAAAAGGACAAATTATTATCCCAGGAAAAAAATGTAAAGGACACTCCAGGGTGACTCTTGGTCCTAGTTGCTCTTTTGTCTTGCCCTTAACTCATCAAGCTGCCTGCTTAGATTAAGTCATGGTTACAAATTGGCTCCCAAAAAGCAACAAAGTATAAAGACTTCTCAGCTTCTTTTTGTGAATGATTTAAAGGTGTATAGTTCATCAGATGAAGAGCTGAAATCACAACTGCAAATGGTCAAATTTTTCTCAGATTATATAAAAGTGTCATCTGTTCTTTATAAATGTGCAAAATCCATTTTTAAAGCAGGAAAGCTACAGCACCAAGAAAATATCAGTCTGGGACAGGAATGTGCTATAGAGGGAGGGAGTGAATAAATATTTGGGGATTGAAGAAGGATCAACAATAAAACTTGAAGAAATGCAAATAACACTCATTAAGAAATATTTAAGAAGATTACAATTAATACTGAAAACAGCCCTGACATCTCGGAACAAAGTCCAAGATGTAAACCAATTTACTCTTCCTGTTCTAATTTACAATTTTGGGGAGACTGACTGGCTCCAAAAGGTATTGGATAATGTGGACAGAAAGAGAAGAAAAAGGTTTCTTGCTTATTAAATGATATATAAAAATCAGTGCATACCAAGATTATATGTTCCTCGTTCTGAAGGAGGTATGGACCTCCTCAAAACTGATTACATGTATAGATCTGCAATTGAAGGGCTGCATACATATCTGCTGACTTCACTAGGTCCAAACATAGTGAAAGTTTTAAAACCTGAGCAGAACAAGTCTAAGATGACTTCCCTGCTTGGTTTATCAGGTGTATGTCAGTGTCAAGTGGGAATGGAAATCAAACTAGAAGCTGGCAAAAATCAGGCAGAAACTAATGTGCTAGAAAACAAAAGAAAGAATATAAGGAGAAAGATCAGATGAGAAGGCAAGAAATGGGGAAAAGGCATACATATATTTGCAAAACTGCCAGAACAACTTCATGCTGATCAGGACTTGACACAGGAATGATTAAGCAGATGTGAATTTAAACCAAAAGAAGAAAAGTTAATATTGGTGGCTCAGGATAGTGGACTATGTACACATTGGTTTACAAAGTCCATTGAACATGTTGGAGAGCCAGACAAATGCAGGTTATGTAAAACAAAACTGAAAACAGTTGTATATGATGTGCTAAGAGACCTTGGGACACAGGTGGACAGTAGTCTCTCCTTTGATAATCACATTGCCACAGTAGTCAGGAAATCCTTCTACGTGGCACACCTCATCACAAAAGGTTTCTGATCCAGAAAAAAAGAGATCATTGTTCCCCTCTGCTCATCACTCATTAGAGCCATTATAGAGTACAATGCCCCTTTTGGTATGTACCTCACAATACATCTACAACAACTGGAAAGACCGCAGAAATACCTCACAAAGAGAATTACTGGCCTCAAACAGATACCCTACGCAGACCGTCTCAATAAACTCCAGCTTTACTCCATTGCATATTGCCTACTCAGAGGTGATCTCTGACTAACATACAAAGCTATGTCAAACCCAGAGCTGTTGGACATGCTCTACTTAAAGAAATCCCAATCCCTCCGAGCTACACTTTCTAGGGACCTAAATCTTGTCACCACAATAAACAGAACACGCCGGATAGATTCCTGTCCCAGAGACTTCCCATACTCTGGAATAAACTACCTATCTATATCAAACAAAGCTCCTCATTAGCACTCTTCAAGACAAATCTTGATGATTGGATAGGAAATAGGAAATTCACCCCAGAGATCACTTCTGTGGCTCTGCTTGACAGTAGCACAGGAAAATAATTTTCTTGGGTGCCAAAAGTCAGGGTACCTTTTTGACTGGGCTTGTATAGGCCCTAGGGCTGATAGCCTAGTACCTACCTACCTACCTATGAACCTATATCTTGTTGCTGAGTGTGACATACTAATGGCAGAAATCCTGTATATTGAAAGGCATAATAATGTGGTAAGACTGTTGCATTGGGGATTGTGCAAGCATTAAAATACTGAAGTAGTTGAGAAGCATTGGAAACATGAACCAGAAAGCTTTATTGAGAATGATGAAGTTTATAGCAAATGGGATCCAGCATTTCCAATAGTTCAAAAAGTAGTTGCGAGAAAAGCAGATAAGGTAGTCCATGAAAAGAAGACAAAAGTAGCATTGATTATTGAAATTGCTACACCCATTGATTACAGTGTCTTATATACACAGAGACAAAAGTTATAAAATACCAGGATTTGCAGACAGAAATGAGGGCAATGTGGAAGGAGGATGCCCAGATAGTTCCAACAGTAGTAGGACCAATGGGTCTCATAAAAAAGAATATACAGTCATATTTACATATGCTACCAATGTATGTAACTCAGTATGAATTGCAGAAGGAGTTAATTCTGGGCACATTTCTGGTACTGCAAAGCATTTTTGGCTAACATCAAACATTGAAACAAGGCTAATTTCATGAACTTTAATTATATTTTAACTTAGGGATGGGATCCATTCCCGATATGGTATTAGAAACCCAAAAGACTTATAAAAATTAAACCAGGAGACACCATCAACATTATGCTCACAGCTATACACAGGGAGTATGGGTAATTTGCACTTCTTAATGCCTCTTATGACCCATTTCTGCAAATGCACCTTACCCTGTAGTCAGCCTAGTCAGATATACCCTCCACATTATCACTGCATACTTAATGATTTTTTGATATTTTTTGTTTAGCTATTTTTATGCTTGATAGCAATACATGGACATGATACTTATGTTTTTCTCTGATATATCTTTTGTTCTCATTATCCTTTCATTATATTTTTATTGACGTCTGTTGTTTAATTTCTCACTATTTATATTCCTGCTTTATGCATTGCCAACCACCGCTGTGTCTGTGCTGCAGCAACAGTCAGAACATCATCAGCCTACCCTGCCATCTTCTGTAGGGTCTCCAAATTCCTCCAAGGCTACCTCTCCAGGGGATGACATAGGTTAGTAAGCAAGAGGTGGCCTGGAGGACTCTGCTGTGGTATCTGGTGATCTGACAACCAGGATGGGTGTTATCTCACTCTCTGGAGATGTTGCCAGCATTTTCCTACATGTCTTCTAGCAGGCATTGACAAGATGGTGATAGGGATGGCAGACAAAACAGTCGGACATCTGCTTTGACTGCCTAGAAAATGTCCTTATATAACTGACAGAGTCATTCCACTTCCTGGCTCTGCCCAGCATGCTAAAAGAGATTTGATGCAGTCAAGAGGGCAGTCAGCAGCCAGGACAGCACCAAGCCTGCTATCAGTCCTCTCCATGACTGCCTTCTTGGCTGGGTGCTATCCTGGGCAGCTTGAATAAGAAATTTCTGTCCCACTCTATTCCCCAGCTTCCTTCCCTACTTCTTGTCTACTTATATGAAACAATTTGGTATGGACATTGCTAGACAGGCCTTATTATGACTCTCAGTATTTCTCATAGTGGCATGACTTTGCACATGGGGATGCACAGTCACAGGAATGTTATTTGTAAACTACTGGAATTCAAGGTTCACATGACTGTTGTCATGGTATGCTCTTCTATTCACGGATGTGCAGGTTTCACTAGCAGATTATTACTCTGTTAAATAACTCTGGGCCACACGAATGTGCAGGTTTCGCTAGCAGATTATTACTCTGTTAAATAACTCTGGGCCACACGGATGTGCAGGTTTCACTAGCAGATTATTACTCTGTTAAATAACTCTGGGCCACACGGATGCGCAGGTTTCACTAGCAGATTATTACTCTGTTAAATAACTCTGGGCTACACAGATGTGCAAGTTTCACTAGCAGATTATTACTCTGTTAAATAGCTCTGGGCCACACGGATGTGCATGTTTCACTAACAGATTATTACTCTGTTAAATAACTCTGAGCCACATGGATGTGCAGGTTTCACTAGCAGATTATTATTCTGTTAAATAACTCTGGGCCACACGGATGTGCAGGTTTCACTAACAGATTATTACTCTGTTAAATAACTCTGGGCCATGCTGTGCAACTTCAGCTGTCAGTTCTGATCATTTTGTGGCTGTAGAAGTGATATTTCTGAATCCTAGGGAATAATGTTTCCACACAGACCTTGAATAACTTTGATTTAAAAAAAGCATAAGCTCAAATACTGTTATACACAATGTCTGACCTAGATTCCCAGACCTTAAAGAGTTTATAAGACCGGTATTGCTGTTGATAATAAGTAGTGCTGGGACAACTGGTAAACATACAGTCATTAGTGTTGCAAAGTGCAGAACTCCTTATTGGTTAGTACTAGGTTAACTGTCCTTGGGAACCAATTTAAGCCTAGCCAATTACCCCTCACAAGAATCAAAGCCTGCACCTTGTGTCTGCAAGGTAAACACCTTAACCATTAAACCAAATTCCCAGAGCGCATGCATTAACTCAGAAGCAGCTCCATACAGCATTATGCTAACATTAAAAAAGAAGCAAAAACATGCGTCACTTAAAATCTACAGAAGAACCTTTGCTTTTCAAAACTTAACTGGTGGTGATACATTTGAAGACCACATTGTTTAAATATAACCATTAAACATCATACCTGATAGAACTCCTAATTTTAGGGTCCCTATAATATTATGAGAGTGGCATTTGTTACCGTCTTATCAGTAAGGACAAAAATTATCAGGAAACATGAGACATTTTTATCTGTGATGCAGCCTTCCCTCTGTCACATTTTAAAGCATTACTTTGCTCAGAGAAGCCAATATTATCTTGTTAACTCAGTTTCTGTTTGTATAGCTAAAGGACATCTCTTTTGCCATTAACTAATCAGGTCTTGCTTCTGTTCTGACTCCAGTTTCACTATGTGGACACATTTACTCCCTTTATCCAGTTTTACTACTACTAACTCTTTTGCTCTCATAATCCAGTGACTTTGGCAAATACTGCAGTCTGATCATCACTGACTGAGCTGCGGTAAACATGAGTGTTGCAGTTTAAAAATACACCTTTAAATTCACTGTAAATAACAACTTGTGGTTCAGCTTATGCCATTAACGCTCTTTTAAACAGCTAAAAACTGCACTGACTGTTGCATGGTAGCCTCCGAGAAACACTAATCCACAAAAGCAAGCTGTCTATTAGCAGTTTTTCTTTTACTGGGCAATTAATCTGTAAAGAAGCATCACAATCACTCCATATTGATCGTATGCCTTATCAGCCATTAAGCTGCATGACTTTTCAGTGTCTAAAGATCTCTTACAGAAACCACTCAACTAAACCATAATGGTTTCTCCAAACTCCATGCAGACAAATTCCTCGTAACATTGTAATATTCCACCTAGGCAATTTGTTTTTTTTGCTAGACTTCTTCTCAAAGACAACCACTTCATTCTCTATATAATATTATCTTAGTACTTAATTTCACGGATTTGTTTTTGTAATTCTATCAGTCTTTGCTGGAAAGGCATCTTGCTACTCCTTCAAAAACTCACAGGAATAATCTCCCGATGACTCAAGCTATTTGGTCTACAGGTTCAATACTTTGGGCACCAAGTTTAACTGCTGTCTAATCACTTCCAGGGCCTGGTCTCAGTCAGCTTTATATAGTTTGATAAATATTTGTCAATCACTTTTCCTGCTAGGCTGCGGTTTAACAGAGTTATGGTCAGTCTCATAACATTCCAGTGGATATCAGTTTCCATCTGTCCACTCTTATTAGTCTCATCTAACTCATGTAGTGACCCAGGGGACAGTTACTTAAAGCTAGCTAGGCCAGCAATGGCGGGGATTAAAATGGCCAAATCCTTGGAAGGTCACACATTCAAAACAACAAGACTATCAAGTTTTCCCAAAATAAACTAATAATTATTTTTATTTATTTATTTATTTGTTTATTTATTTATTTATTTTGCAGAGAAGCAAGTCCCTGTAGTCTAATATGGGGCAAGGACCCATATCTTCAGCCTTTATATATACCTACTTGAGGGTTGCATAAACTTGGAGAAAATGGAGGCGATGGTAAACAAAGGTAAAACTCATCTTCTTTCTTTTCTCCAACTCTAGCAAACCACATTAGGAAATGTACAAAATGATGTATCTTGATTCAGTGAAGTGTCATTTACGAGAACACAGTGACTTTACTGTTGCAGTGCTCATGGTCTCACTGTTATTTCCTGTTTCAATGTTCACTGTCTTGCTGTAATTTCCAGCGTCAATGTTCTTGGCTCACTATTACAGGAGATTATATATTGTAGGTTTCCCAGTTCCACAACATCCAAGTGACATTTATTTTCACTCTGCTCTTCATAAAACATTTCTCCTTCATTTTGTCCAGTGTCAAAATTTTCTTTCCAGAGACAGGACTCTATCCCACCTCTGAAAACAAAATTATGCCCAGGTACTGGCTAAAGCTCTTGCTATCCCTATAGTGTCTTTTTAGGTGATGTTCCAAAGACCAAATTACCACCATAACAGCTATAAATAAATGCAATCTGAGGGTCATGCTGCTTGATGCTAGAAGTCTAAATCTCAGGATGCACTCGCTCGAAGCATTCCTCAAAATGGAGAACATTGACATTTGTGTTGTAACGGAGACCTGGTTTAAAGTGGCAGAACGCACCCTTGCACTACCAGGCTATAACTCATTCCACACCTTTTAGCCCTGAAACATGGACTGAAGCTTCAAAGGTGGTGGTGTCTCCGTATTCATAAAAGATATGCACACCTCTAGACTAGTAGCCCAGCATAATGCATCTGAGATCCTTCAGGTACAACTAACATTGGGTAAGACAGCGATCCAGGTCATAGCCCACTACAGGTCCCCAACCATGTCCCTAGACTCTCACTCCACATTCCCAAGCACCCTGGAATCTATCAAGGTCCAAACCAACACTCTCTTATTAGGAGACTTCAACTACCTCTCTATCAACTGGGAAAACTAATCAAGTACCAAGACACTGGCCCAGTGCTTCCTGGCATTCATCAGTTTCAATGCCCTGGACCAGTTTATTCTGACCCCCACTAGAGGAAGCAACATCTTTGACCGGGTTATTACTAACATGGGTGACTGTTGCTCTACACCAATAGTCAATCCCTCCCTGGTCAAATCTGACCATAAACTAATCACCATGGAAATCCACATCTCACCCACACATCCCAAAAAGGTAACCACCTTGAAAAACTTCTCCAAAGCTGACTTTGGACTCCTAAAAGCAGAGGTGGCTAACTTCATGGCACCCATGCCAATGGAAAATAGCTGCATGACTGCCGAATCATGCACCAATGCACTATACAAACATGTACACAAATGCATGTAACTAACCATACCCAACAGAACCAAGACGCTCTGCTCCAAAAAAAAAGGAAGCCAATCTGGTGGTCCCCTGCCATTAATAAACTCTGCAACAGAAGGAAGAAACTGTTTCAGAACAAGGTGAAGTCCCAAGACTGGAATAACTCCCTTATTAGCCTCAACAAAAAGTTGAGATCCCTTATCAAATCCTCTAAAGCCAGCTATGAAGGCAGAATTATGGCAGACACTAAAAACAATCACAAACCTTTCTATAGCTATATCAAAAACCTCCACAGCAACACCCAGATTTGCTCTGAGATACTGCACAATGGTACCTCCTATACTCAGCCAACAGATATTGCCAACATACTGGCTGACAGATTCAGTGCCAATTTTACCCCCCTCCAAAAGGACCAATCACAATACCAGAAGAATGCCAGACACCCAGCATTACTGCAGCACAGGTTAAAGCTGCATTGTCCAAGACCTAAAATACAGCTTCCATGGGACTTGATAATATCCCTGGCTGTGTTCTACATGAACTACAAAGTGAACTGGCACCACATCTGTGTGCCCTGTTCAGTCACAGCCTAACCTCAGGCTTTGTCCCTACCGAATGGTGCACTGCTACAGTTATCCCTCTCCATAAAGGGGGACTTACTACAGACCCTGGGAATTATCGCCCCATTAGCCTGATGAGTCTGATATGTAAAGCTATGGTGCGCATCATCATGGACCTGATTAACAAAGATATAGGAAATCTCCAAACTCTAGACCCCATACAATTTGGCTTTGTGAAAGGGAGAGCCTGCCTGCTCAACCTGGTTGACTTCTTTGAGTCAGACACCAGGACTATGGATGAAGGTAAAGCAGTGCATATAGCCTACCTCAATCTGGCCAAGGCCTTTGATGCCATTCCTCCTATTATTGATAAACTGACCAACTGACCAAACTGGGCATCAACCCCTATATCACTAGCTGGGTTGCAAATTATCTCACAAATAGAACATACAGTGTGAAAGTAGCGGACTCCAAGTCAGACTGCTGACCAGTCATGAGTGGAGTCCCACAAGGATTGGTCCTGGGTCCTCTCCTGTTCGGCAACTACTTCACAGAGGTCCAGGCCAACACAAAGGGACTCTGGCTGACCAAGTTTGCAGATGACTGCAAGCTGGGAACCATTAATAAGTCCCCAAGTGATGCAAACATCCTACAGAAAGGCCTCACTGAGACCAGTGACTGATGTCGAAACCATGGCCTTAAGCTTAACACCAAAAAATGTGTCGTCATTCCCTTTGGTAAAAACTCATTTCCCATTAATTACCACATTGATGGGGGCCCACTGACCACTGAAGGTGTTATAAGAGATCTGGGGACGCAGGTTGACAGCAACCTCTTCTTCAACCACCACATTGCCACTGTGGTCAGAAAGTCCTTCTATGTGGCACATCTCATTACCAAGGGTTTTGCATCCAGGAAGAATTAAGTCATCATTTCTCTCTACTCTTCCTTCATTAGACCAATCATAGAGTATAATGCCCCATTTGGCATGTACCTCACTAGACACCTGCAACAGCTGGAGAGGCCACAGAAGTACCTCACAAAGAGGATCATAGGCATTAAACACATGTTCTACATGGACAGACTCAAAAGACTCCAGCTATTCTGTCTCATATCACCTATTTAAAGGTGCTCTCTGCTTGACTTAAAAAGCCACGTCTGACCCAGCTCTGTTAGAAATGCTACATCTAAAGAAATCCCAAACCCTCCACACCACATGCTCCAGAGACCTCAACCTCAATACCACAATCAACAGAATATGCTGGAGAGACAGGTTCCTCACCCAAAGACTACCCATGCTCTAGAACAGACTTTTCATACATGTCAAGCAGAGCACCTCGCTGACCCTCTTCAAGATAAATCTTGATAAATGAATGGGTAATAAAAAGTTCACCCCAGGGATCACTCCAGTGGCTCTACCTGATAGAGGCACTGGGAACTAACATCGGGCAGCATGATGCCAGGGAACTTCTATGGGCTAGGCTTGTAAAGGCTCCAGGGCCATTAGCCTAGTAAACACCTATGAAACGTTGAGAATACACTTTTATTCAACCACGTTAACAGAGCTGTTTAGGGTAGTTGCCAGGATCATGATTAACCATGAGATCTCTTAATGTACTTGATTTTTAACAAGGTATATGCTCAAGGAACAACACCATCAATCTGTTATGCTGTCTGATTCACACAGTAGCCAAGTGCTTCCAAATTGCTCTTAGTCCTGTATACTCAAATCTGTTCTCTCTTTTGGTTCTGCACTCATTAACTGGCTCAGCCCAAACATAATGTTCCCACATAACAACTGCCAAGGTTTGTGATGTGTTAAAGTCTACCTCTGCCATGCATGTTACCCTTCCTAAATTACTGTCCCTTGTGAAAATAACAGTTCCTTTTAGGTACATCAGTAAACATTCCTTTGCTTATGCATTCAACAAGGTCTGCTGCAAGTACTCACTTTGTGAAGAGCTCACGACATACTTGCTCACTGCCACTTACTTGAAATCAGAAGAATTGTAACTCCCACTAGCCCGGTCTCCCATTACTACCTAACCCTTCTAACATCCAACCCTGTAAAACTATAAAGGCCTACTAGTGTCCTAACTCTAAATCTGAAAGTCCTACCCATTTCTTAATTCAAGTCCATGTTCCCTTACCCTAAAACTCCAAACTCTCTCCCTGAATCTAAATTCTCTGATTGCTTTCTAAGCCTAAAACTCCTTTCCTGCTCCCTTACCCTAAAACTCCCTTGCTGCATCCTAACTATTAAACTCCTCTCCTGCTCTCTAACTATAACACTTCCCTCCAGCTCCCTAAACTAAGCCCTTCTTCTTGCTACCCTTAGCTACACTCCTAATAACCTCCCCCATGCCCACCCCACAGCTGCTGCACTTACCTTGCTCAGACTCCAATAATGTGTTCAGCTAAGGTACGACAGCTGTTTGCCCAAACTTATATACAGTTGCAACTGTGAGTATCAGCGTACATGAGCTACAAGACGCTGGAGCCCCTGACTTTGAGACCATGGTGTTTGAGCACTTTGGATTCAAGCAGGTGTAGAAGAATCCACTCAAACAACATAATTTGGACATTTTTATGACTTTTTTGGAGTATTTAGGTGTACGTTGGAGCCAAAATATGTTTTAAAGCACTGAAATTTGCCCCTTTATTCTACATGGTAAGTATGAATATGATTCCTCAGAGAATAGCAGTCACCCCCTTTTGTTACATACATTTTTTTTTGGCTAGTGAGAATACTTGCTTTAGGCGGATGGGGTAATATTGCTCACTGTTGGATACATTGCTTGCTGTTTTCAAACTCAAACCCATTAGTATGTTATGCCTTTCAAATATCACTTTTTACAAAAAGTTGTACCTGTTAGGATTCAGTTATTAATTATTCTTAAAAAATCTATTAACAATTGACTGGATACAAAAAATTAATCCATAAGATATGTCAGTCTACTCTAAATCAGCACACCAGTAAAATGGCATGCAAAATTAAAGACAGTAATGCTGCAGTCCCCTGCCCCCTCAGCAGCTCAGACGTACAAGAAAACCAAACCACCAGATAATGCATATCTAATACACACAAATACAAAAATAACAGATCTATGTAACTGCCGTGCTGGGCAAAACTGAGATAGTTCGTTGTGAGTGTGGTATAAAGCTGTACTGCAGTAGGCCGTCACATTAAGCATTTTATACATAATTGCAGCTAAAGAGAATGTCAAAAGTTGTGAATCAGTTGGGAGTTGTATCTGCCTTTATCCGTTGCACTTGTCAGTATCCATGGATTGTGAAAAAGGAACTGCTTTGATAATCTGATGTTGCATTTCTTTATTTCTCGATTACCCGCTCCTTAATCCATCTGAGGGAGGAAGGAAAGATACAGCATATCCTAAAATTCAATGGGTGCAAGGCAGATAAACTAATCCTGAACTAGCCGCACATTTATTGCCCGCATTGATGCAGCAGTAAAATAATGTATTACTACTTAGCTGTGCTAAAAAGCAGTTTTCTGGAGACAGTATATGTTACTAGCAGATATCCTGGAAAAAAATAGTTTTGCAGCAACTGGGGAAACGCTCCCAACCACTTTGCAGACATTGCACAACTCTGTCTCCAATTTTTATTCATGCATTTGTCAATAATTTGACCGTGTTGAAGATCAGTGCACCGTTTCAACTTTGTCCAACTTTTGAGATATTACGCAAATCATGTATTTTACTGTGGCGATAATTAAACGGACTTATTTTATACTTGCAGAATATCTGCCCCCCCCCCCCCCCCCCCCCCAGCATAACTATGTAAACAGAGTAGAAGGCATATACATGTAGACTCAATAATATCTCTCACATGTCCCTGTCTGATTTTGGGACATCCCTGATTATGCCAGCAAATGCTGTCACCTCAAAAAATTATATGATTTGGTGACAAAACAATGGGGTTTAAAGTCGTTATATAATTCCAGGCATTATAGTTACGATCGAAAATTATTATTAATACAAGTTTTCTTCATGCAACTTTCTAAGTGAATACTGTCACTACTTCAGTAAGGTCCCTAATCTATGGCCTATGCTCCTGATTATTTTTAGCACTGTCCCTGACTTTACAGTAGAGAGGCGGACAGCAATACCCCAAAAGACACACACACACACACCACGAGACGCCCTTTGTAATAACCCCACCCACCCCTGCAGTCTGTCAACCTGAAAAGCAGAAACGAAACAGCAGTACGACTCTTAACCTGACATAAACTGTCAGAGCTAGCTTGTGTTTTCAGTTTTCTCCTGATTTTTTCAGAAAACGTTTTTTTTTTTTGCATTTAAAAACTCATAAGGACATCATTCTATCGTCGGACGTTTTTGCTACTCCTCCCTATAAACAACACAACTAATCGGGAATGCAACGAATTACGCACAGCTCCAGTTCGGCTCTTGTATTCCACCACCTATGGGTCCTACCGGGGTCCCCATATGACTTTCCCGAATTCCACAGCTGCAGTTAAGTTGCTGTTGTGCATGTAGAGGGCTACCCCCCCCCCCCCCACCCACACACACACACACACACTCTCTCAGAAAAAAAGTTCACTCCATGAGGTGCCACACTGTTTTCTTTGCCCAGTCCAAAGACGGCAGCTAATTACATAAAATTATCCTGATGCATCATGCAGGCTGGGCTATTAACATTATTACTACTGCAATGGTTGCCCGAGCCAACATCATTTTCTGAAAATAACTATAAGGATATCGGCACCCTGCATTTTGCATGAAAGCAGTACAGAGTTGCTGCTGATGAAGCTGCAACAGTGGGGGTGCTTCTGTGGATGCTGCAGCCTTTTGACGCATTCCCACACACGCACGCACACGGGCGCGCGCGCTCACACACAAACACACACACACACTCAAACTACCCCCCCCCCCCACCACACACACACACACACACACACACACACGCGACCGCGCGCGTGCACCCACGCCGTCATGGAGTCAGCAACAGCTCAGCAATTCTGCAGGTAAAACCCACCAGCAATAGATTCTGTCTAGGTTCGCACTGAATGCATCCGTCCTGTAAACGGCAGAGGAATATTACTGAAAGGGAGTTGGGGCTAGAATTAATAACTGGTGCATGATTGGAGTGCAAGGTTGGTGGGGGAGGGGACGGGTGCTTACATTTTGGGATTCTAATGAAATTCGTTTGCTATGTACTTCTTTATGCTCTGCAGCATCGGCATAGTGCAGCAAGGCACTATTTGGTTACCTTACGTGGTCGGCGAAAATACCGTGGGAGAAGAGAGTGGAAATTGCTGAGCTGGCAAGAAGAGCTCACTTCGATCCATTTTTAAACTGTAGTGTGACAAGCAAGGAGCAGCAGAAAAGGCGATGGTCGAGTCTGCTAGAAATGCAGGAGCGGCAGCAGTGGCAATAACCCTGCACTGAAAAAAGAAGCTTCTGCAGAGCCAAGCTGGGGTCCAATCCAGGCAGGGACCACCAAGCGCTGCAGGGACAGCGGCAGCGACAGGGACCCCCGAAAGAGACTCCTGGTCCCTTCCAACACGCTAAAGATGACGGTGGTAACCGCAGATATCATGGACGAGACCTCCGCCCTGCCAGGGCATCCGCAGGACAGTTACCAACCGGACCATCACATCGACCACGACTGTTGCGAGCGGGTTGTAATAAACATTGCAGGTTTACGGTTCGAAACCCAGCTGAAGACTCTAGCACAATTCCCCAATACATTGTTGGGCAACCCCAAAAAGAGAATGCGATACTTCGACCCTTTGCGCAACGAATACTTTTTTGACCGGAACCGACCCAGTTTCGACGCTATTCTGTACTACTACCAGTCCGGTGGCAGACTACGGAGACCTGTCAACGTGCCCCTGGACATGTTCTCCGAGGAAATCAAGTTCTATGAACTGGGCCCGGAGGCAATGGACAAGTTTCGAGAAGATGAGGGTTTTATCCGAGAAGAGGAGCGCCCTTTGCCAGAAAATGAGTATCAGCGCCAGGTCTGGCTCCTTTTCGAGCATCCTGAAAGCTCTGGACCTGCAAGGATCATCGCCATAATCTCTGTCATGGTCATTCTCATATCCATTGTGATATTCTGCCTGGAAACCTTACCTGATCTCAAATATCTACAGCCAGAGGACAGGATCCAGGAGATTGGTAACACCACTATCCGCATTAAGAGGAACATATTCTTCAATCCCTTCTTTGTTGTGGAAACGCTCTGTATTATCTGGTTTACTTTTGAATTAGGAGTTCGTTTTGTCGCCTGTCCAAGCAAGGCAGAGTTCTCAAAGAACATCATGAACATTATTGACATTGTGGCTATTATCCCCTATTTCATTACTCTAGGCACTGAGCTTGCCAATGATGAGACCGCCACAGTTGAACAGAAAGGGGACCAGGCCACTTCCCTAGCTATTCTGAGGGTCATCAGACTGGTAAGAGTCTTTAGAATATTCAAGCTATCCAGACACTCTAAAGGGCTTCAAATCTTGGGCCAGACCCTTAAGGCTAGCATGAGGGAACTGGGACTCTTAATCTTTTTCCTTTTCATTGGAGTCATCCTATTCTCTAGTGCTATCTACTTCGCAGAATTTGAGCATCCAGACACTTATTTCACGAGTATCCCCGATGCATTCTGGTGGGCGGTAGTATCCATGACTACGGTGGGCTACGGTGACACGGTTCCTGTGACAATTGGAGGTAAGATCGTGGGGTCGCTTTGTGCCATCGCAGGCGTGCTGACAATTGCCTTGCCTGTACCTGTCATCGTGTCCAACTTCAACTACTTTTACCACCGAGAAACAGAAGGAGAGGAGCAGGCTCAGCTGCTCCGCACAAGTTCACCCAACCTGGCCACCCAGAGCGACGCCAGCCGTCGCAGTTCGTCCACCTTCAGCAAGTCCGAGTACATGGAGATCGAAGAAGACCTCCACAATAGTATAGATAATTTAAGGGAGGCCACTCTCAGAACTGGCAATTGCACTCTAGTCAATCAAAACTGCGTTAACAAAAGCAAACTCCTGACCGATGTTTAATTCATTTAAATACAATCACCCTATTTCAGTTTGGGGAGATTGGGGGGCTTCATCTAAAGCCCCCCGCCCCAGCTAGATACTGTAATAACCGTGGAATGCGTCCTGTACCTCGTAAATGCATTGTTGCATTATGGTTACTATAGATATGTGTCTATACTTTTTCGCTCTGCAGTATGCAAGACTTGTCAGGATGTGAAAAATGCAAACGCTCTTTTTTAACGGTTTGTTTTAAATGGAAATTTTCTAGTACGCGAGCGAAAAACAGTTAAAACCATAGATTTACTGTGACAGAATACCCTCTTTTTCTGAAAGAGGTGCTTTGCCCCCTAGTTTTTGCCTGGCAACTTTTTATCAATAATAATCTTACAATAAGCTACGAATAGAAAATACACCCATAATATTGCAGATAAATTATGCATGAAATTTACTGTAGTCTTCTGCTAACAGCATATTGCATCCTGAGTGAGAATGCAACCCTCCCCTAAACACGACTAATTTCTGCTTTTCTGCCGTGGACATCTGCAAGTACCGGCATATATTGATCAATGCATCTCACTTTGTGAATGGCAGTTCTGTTAACTGAAAAGTGATGGAAACCCTAGTTGCCCATTTAAGGACATTACCTATCTGTAATCCGTCCCCATATGAACACTTTTAATATTCCATCAGACTTTATAACACTGCTTTTCACACCATTCCTCACCCCACCCCCAACATCTGCAATGCTGCTATATATGTTTTTTTCTGCAGATGCTGTAACTTAGATTCACACAGAAATGGGATGCAGAGGTCTGAAAGCAACACAGCACAATGAAAAATCCTTTAAATATTAAGAAAAGCATGATGTGATAACAGTCTTTTCTAAATAGCATGCCTTTAAAACTTTACCTCATATACTAGAGAATATGATTTAATTTAGACTGATTGCAGGTCTTTGCTCTCTTTCTCATTTGCATTCACCAGAAGTGCACTCCTTATTTATAAATAATTTATGAGTTATTTAAAAGACCTTAAGTGCTGAATGTACAGGACTTATGGAAATAATTTATTTTTGAGTGATCAAAGCATGTTCAATACTAAGCATTATGGCCTATTTGAGCAAAGGTGTACAATATGGACTAATCTGTGCATGACTTGGATTTTACAAGCACTTGAATGATATGAGGGACTTTTTTATAAATATATACATACATAAATATATATATATATATATATATATATATATATATATATATATATATATATATATATATATATATATATATATATATATAAGCTGAAAAAAAGAAACTAGAATAACAATAATAAATTAAGTCCTGTGATTTTTCCTGCACTATTTCAGGGTAAAGAGTTGGGGTATGTCACGGTACTGTGGGGGAAATACATATCCCACTCTTAGAGGGCAAGTACATTTTTTTCTTTTTTTTAAATTCATGTTAAATTGTCATTGCAACATATAAATGATAACTGAGTCAAGTGCATGATATTTGATGCAATCTCAGAATGTGAATGTAAAACTCATTTATAAACAACTATATCCCACTTCCATGCCAATTTCCATTGCATTTATGTTGCAATTACTGTATGAAGTGCATAGAATGTACTCCCTACATTCCTGCAGAAAGCTGACCATATTCCTGCAGACTAAGAATATATCAATTTTATTAGCTGCTAGTGCCTTGAATTCTTTTGCCCAACTAGGTAACTGAAAGTGCCTCCCATCGATGAATCAGTGATTATGGCAAATAAACAAGTCTTGTGTTCTAAGCTTATTATCTGGAGATTGTGATGTCTGAGAACCCTCTTTACATGTTTCTTGTACATATTATGGATTAGAGAGCCAGGGCCGATGGGCAGTTACCCTGAAAAGAATGAGCGAATTAAACTGTGTAACTTTTAAAAATACTGTGATCCACCTGTCCAAGTGATTTTAGAGTGTTTTATTTATTTGTTTATTTATTTATTTTTATTTTATTTAGTTAGTTATTTTTGAGGTTGCACAGAAAGAGCACTTTACCTTTTTCACCCATGAATTAAAGCAGCTTTATGGTTCACCAAAAAGAACTACTAAACAGTATGATATTTCCTCTTGTTCTTCTCAGTATATTCAGCCATTTAGTCACTGTCAAATGTACAAGGTAACCTTTCTTGTTTGCACAGTGTTGTTATTGTGCTTGGAATGTTCTCTATGATTGATTGCCATCTGTGGTTACATCCTAAGAAAAACATGGGCTTTTGGTTGTCTACCTCAGAATTTTGAATAAAAGAAATTGTATGCAAGTAGCATCTTACAGTCAATGATTGGTGCAGAGGAACCATCCTAGCATTGTGTCACTTCCCTGAACAGCAGCCTTGTTATTCAGTTAGGCACCCTTCAACAAACTCGACATCTTCCATCTTGATTTTTGCTCCAAATATATGCAACTCTAAATGTTTCCATGGTGACAT